>NW_007726650.1:379585-384953 GCF_000696425.1 Galeopterus variegatus
ATGCTGAATAATTTACTTTATACTAATTTTTCATTAACTTAATAATTAGTTTCGTATATTTCTTATAATCCAGACTTTTTATCATAATAGTTTGAAAGATATGGTTCTTTTTTTACCCTAAGGAATAGGAAGTCTATCTAGAAATCACAAATGGTTGTTTTTCTTATAAGCACATCTTTTATATTTGTTAATGATGTTTTTCTAGTGTCCCACAGTAATAACTTATTTTGCAAGTCATGTGATTCACACTGTCCTTAGATTTCTCATTAGCAAAGTTATGCCATTGGGACAGCTTAAGTTCATTTCAGCTCTATGATTCTGTAACTGCCCTATGCCCCAGCATACTGTGAAACAATGTTGGATAGTTCTCTTAATTTCTGGGTGTTTCACTCCTGGCACTGTTAATCCCGTAAGAAAGAATTAATCCCTTAAGAAAGAATTACAAGAAATATAGTTATGCAGATGTTTTTGGTAAACATTCTTATGTACAAATGCAAATTAGGATTGTTAAATACATCACCTTTCCTTATCTAAAACCTCATAGACAGATTTCTGCAACATTCTTTAGCAAACCAAATGGCCAATATTTAATGTACATTGTGCTGTCAAAGTAATAACCTAAAGTAGAAAAGAAAGATATAGCATCTTAGAGTTGCAGGGAACTTCTCAGATTATCCAGTTAACATTACCTTCCAATGTAAGAATCCTTTTTGAAACATTTTTGATAGAAGTTACCCAACCACTGTTCAAACATTCCCAAGGATAGCAAACTTGCTTTCTTTCAAGACAGACGATCCTATTATTGTACTATTCTTATTTTTAGAAGCATCTTTCATATTTTGATTTCAGTTTGCTTTCTTAACCGACATCTTTTTTTTCCCCCAAAGAGATCTCTCCCACAAGTTCTCTCTTTATCAAGTTTTTGTGATTCTCCATATGACACATTTTTCAGATTATTAACGTACTACCTCATATTCTGAGACTTTACCCAGTATTCTGATGTGGTCCCAGTAGATGGAGACTAAGGGGAGAACTAAATCCCTTGATCTGAAAGTATACTTCTACCTAACATGGGTTAAAATTCACACTAGCTGTTTAGCAGCAAGTTCCTTGTTGTCTCTTTTTGAACTCTTTGGTCACCTAAGAGCTCCAGATCTCGGTCAGAAGAACCACAGTCAAGACAGTTTCCCCATCTTGCACTTAAAGAAATGATGTGTTAGCCTCAGTTTAGGACTTGACATTTATTTCAGCTGCCTTTAGTGTTTTCTGAACCTTGTTCTAACTTATAGAGATAGGTTTGAATCACGATGCATTAACCCTTATCTGAGTTCTCCCTCTGAATTACATTTTATCTGTATATCAGAATGTCTTTATGAAGACGTTGATAAAAATACAAAATGATTCAGGATAATTACAGAGCAAACAAGTAGAAGAGATATATTTATAGGATGATGCACTTCTATCAATAAACACTGAACCTAGTTGTTAGACTAGTTATTACTCCGCTTAACTATATTTTGTGCCTGGCTTATTTCACTTAATGTCCTCCAGTTCCATCCTTGTTGTCATGAATGACAGAAGTTTCTTCTTTTTTAAGGCTATATTCAATTGTGTATATATACCATATTTCCTAATCCATTCATCTTTTAATAGACACTTAGCTTGCACCCATGTTTTGGCCAGTGGGAATAATGCTGAAATGAACATGGGTATCCAGATATCTCTCTGACATACTGATTTCAATTCCTTTGGATATGTACCCAGAAGTGGGATTGCTGAATCGTATGGTAATTCTATTTTTAGTTTTTTAAGAAACCTCCATAATATTTTCCAAAATGGCTTTACTGATTTACTTTCTTATCAACAGTGTACTACGGTTCCTTTTTCTCCATATCCTCGCCAGCACTTGTTATCATTCATCTTTTGGTAGCACCCATTCTAACAGGTGTGAAGTGATAGTTCATTGTGATTTTTAATGTGCATTTCTCTGATGATGAGAGATGCCGATCACTTTTTCATACATCTACTGGCGATTTATATCTCTTCTTTTAAGAAATATCTGTTCAGATCCCTTTGACAGCATATAGATTTTGACTTTTAATTTTCCTTTTATATAAATGGAGTAACACAGTATATACTCTTTTTTGTCTAGCTTATTTCATATTTTTGAGATCAAGCCCTAATATATTTTAAAATTTTAATTTAATTTTGTGATTGAAAATGTAATATATGTGGTAAAAAATTTTTTAAAAATCAAGCAATACAAAGAATATAAAATAAAAATAAATAGATGTTTGTGCACTTTAATGGCATATCATTCATTCCTATTGGTTTACAGCATTCCATTGTGTAAAATATTTATCCATTCTCTTATTGATAGACACTTGGGTAATTTCCAGTATGGGACAATTATAAATAGAACTGCTATTACCATTATTTTATATGTCTGCTGATGAACCTATGTATGCATTTTTGTTGGATTTTAGGAGTGGAATAATAGGTCATAGATTATGAATACATCCAGCTTTAGTAGATACTGACAAATCCTAATAGTTTCTCAAGTGGTTCTACTAACTTGAATTTTAGGCGGAAGTGTATAAAAGTTTTGATTTCTCTACATCCTCAGAAATACTTGAAAATTTCAATCTTATTTACTTTTCAGCTATTCTGTGGTCATCTAGTATTATCTCATTGTGTTTTAAATCTGCATTTTGTGATGACAAATGAAGATGAACCTATTTTTATTTATTTTTTGAACATTTAAACATCAACTGAAAGAACATGAAAAAAACATTACTTCCACAGTGAAGTATCTGTTCAAGTCTTTTGCTCATTTCCTATTGGTTAATAGGAGTTCTTTATGTATTTAGAGTATAAGTTCTTTGTCAGATATGTGCACTGTGAATATCTTCTCCTACTATATAGTATGTCTTTTTCACTCCCTTTTAGTATCTTTTGATGATCTTTTCTTTTTTTCTTTTGTGATTATCACTTTTTGTGACCTATTTTAGAAAGCTTTGCCTACTGCAAGGTCACAAAGATGTTTTCTGTTTTCCTCCAAAAGTTTTATTGTTTTACCATTATGCTAAAATCTGCAATCTAGCTGGAATTGATTTTTGTCTATGGTATGAGGAAGGGAAATAAACCAGGCACAGAAAGACAAATACCATATGATCTTACTCATACGTGGAATCTAAAAAAAGTTGATCTCATAGAAACAGAGTAGAAAGGTGGTTACCAGAGGCTGGTGGGGTGGGAGAGGGAGAGGGAAAAGAGAAAGGTTGATCAGAGGGTACAAAGTCGTAGTTAGACTGGAGGAATAAGTTTTAGTGATCTATTGCACGGCATGGTGACCACAGTTAATAATAATGTATTATATATTTCAAAATTGCTAAAAGAATAGATTTTCAACATTCTCATCACAAAAAAAGTAATAAGTTGGTGTGATGATGGATGCGCTAACTAGCTTGATTGACTCTTTCTACATGTACACATACATCAGATCACACTGTACCCCATAAATGTACACAATTATTATTTGCCTATTAAAAACAATTTTAAAAAATCTGTATACTTGTTACTCTAAAGGGGGAGATTAGCTTGAAGGAGCATGGTGGGGTCCCTGGGGGATAGTAATGACTTGTGCCTTTATCTGAATACTGATTACATAGGTATGTTCGATCTGTAAAAATTCAAGCTGTACTCTTATGATATGTGCAACTCTCTGTACACACTACATTAAAATTTTTTGAAAGACCTAAAGGTCTGATAAAAGGCACACACACAGGTACGTAAGAATGTAATGTATGTATGGGTTCCTACATACCACACACATACAGAACACTGCTCTTATGGATGGCTTAATAAACTTAACAAAAACAAAAACAAAATAAACTAAATTTTGTCTAACGAGTCTTCCTAAATTTCAAGTCCATCAAATATGCTGCTAAAAACAGTATTATAATTAGAGGAATTATTTAGCTACGAATCTAGACACTCTATTAAAAATGGTAAAAATGTTAATTCACCAAGACTGGTAGTACACATTTGCTGGCTCCCAGTTATCACTGGTTTCTTTTATGGATGATTATTAATCATCTTTAATAAAGTGTTCCTAAGATTACCAACCGTGGTACTAGATAACTTTAGGTTTTAGTTTGCCTACATTGTGGAACTTGAATATATATAATTTCGTATATTTGTATTTTTTATATTCAAGTAGAAGAAATTTATATATATGAATAGTATATATGTACTATAAACATACATGCATGCATGCACATGTCACACACACACCCTATATCAAATTCTTTATTTCTTTTTAAAGATGCTGTTGTTCCTTTAATATATATATATTTTTAACTTTTTCTTTATTGTCTTCTTGATAGAGAGCCCTGAAAGAAAAAGAGAACCTGTAATGAAACATTGTAATGTTACCCTTTACCACTTGTGGTGAATCAGCATTATATAATCATGCCAGTCAAGTGTCCCTGACCCTTCCCTGATTTATTGTCTCATATCAGATATGTGTGTGTGTGTGTGCGTACTTATCTTGCTATGCTAGAAGTGTTTATAAGCCCGAGATCATTCCAGGATCTAGCCTTTAAGACGCTTTTATTTTACTTCCATGCCATTTTAAAACTTATCCTACTTTTTATCTCCTTCTACATTTTACATATTCTTTTAATATCTGCATTAATAAGCCTACTTCCAGTTTAGCTATTTTCATTTATTTTGATGTCTCTCACTTCTGTACTTCACGTGGATCATTAAAACATGTTTTTTTTTTTTTCTAGAATCACCCAGTCACCTTGAGAAGTATTCTGTAGTAGAATCTCTAGCCTTGGGATTGCATCTATCTGTTCACCACATGTTTTGAACCTATATATCTAAGACTCAAGGCATGTGACTAAGGATACCCAGCCTTCCCTTTCTTTATGATAATGACCATGGTATAATGTTACAGCTTTATCCTCGAACTTCTTGCCTATATCTCACCAGTGTTGCTCCCTTATTTTGTCCAGAAGAAAACAAGCAGGAGTGAAAAAATGCAACACAAGTCATGTGAGCAGTGACAATGAAACAGGACTGTTAAGCCTGGGGAAAAGAAAGCTTGAGGGACAAGATAACTGTCTGCAAATATTTGAGGGACTGACTTGAGGAAGAAGAGTTAGTTTAAATCTGCATATTTAGAAGAAGTAATACTGCCATTTGCAACAACATGGATGGACCTTGAAAGAATAATATTAAGTGAAACGAGTCAGGCAGAGAAAAAGAAATACCACATGTTCTCACTTATTGGAGGGAGCTAAAGGTGAATGAATCAATTCACACAAAAACACACACACACACACACACACACACACAC
>NW_007726650.1:385863-402464 GCF_000696425.1 Galeopterus variegatus
AAAAAAAAAAAAAAAAAAAAAAAAAAAGGGGGGGGGGGGGGGGAGAGGAAGATATAACAACCACATTTTTTTTTGAAGTTCTTACAACAAGCAAATGGAGGGGACACGCTTGGGTGGGAGGGGGGAGAGGGAGGAGGGAGGGAGGTTTCGGTTGTGGGACATAATAATCAACTACATTGTATATTGACAAAATAAAAATAATAAAAGTGAATTGTCTGTATTTGGCTGGGAAAAAAAAAATAGAGATACTAACATTCATAAACAGGAAAAAAAAAGAATTAAGACCAGTAACAATAAGCAGATTTTAATGTCAATATAAAGACAACTCATTAAACTGGCTGAATGTGGAATGACCAGTTGTGTCACTGGAGTGTTCAAGGACTGCTGGGGCCATCACAGGGCAAGGTCAGCATAGCTGAGGCTCATGTGTTGGCCTGGATAACAGTTATGATACCTCCAACTCTGAGATGACATGATATTTATGCTCCATTTTAAACATTTTGTTTAGAAGAGATTTGAGGCAACTCTGAAAATCAGCACACAGCTATTCACATTCCTTCCTTTTCCTTCTGAAAGTTGAAATTGCTGATAAGTCAGTAATTTATCAGATACTCTGCTTTTAGCTGGGTGATACTCCCGACAGGTATTCCAATACTTGAGTTCTCTCGTCACCATGTTATCATCCCACTACGCAGTTTGATAATCTGCTTTCAGAAATCATCCTTCTTACCCCCTATCAGTCATCTGTAATCTTGCATGGCAAATTCAGTTATTTTTTCACTTAACCTAAATGTTCTGTTTTTTCTCAGGTGTTTACATTTTTGTTTGCTTGTTCTAGACAGACTGTACTACTCCTCCCCAATTTGTTAGTTGTATTTCTTTTGATCAATGCATGCCCTCTGTCACTGTTGTCCATGCATAAGCTACATCCCTCTGGGTCTTGGTGTAACTATGGTGTCCTGCTCACCTCTGGGTGTTAAAATTTATTTCCATTATTCTTCCTTGTGCTAATATTTCAAGATCATTTTGTTTTATTGTCTATACTTTACATATTAGTATATGTACTCCTAAAGCCATAAGTATTGGTAGCAGAACTTCTGCTATTGTTTCATCTTTGTGAAACTCACTGTCTCCTACTTACTCTCTTATAGAGTTTAACGTGGGTCTTAGCTCAGCTCTTCCATCTTCCTCCAATTTCCCTTTAAACACTTTTGATCTGCCGAACACACATTTCCTGGTCTTTATTAGAATCTCTCCATCTTGAACCAGAAGAGTGAATTATAACTCTGTCATACAATTAAAATACATATTTTTAATTTTAAACAATCTGTTGACACTGTTCTCCCAACCAGCTTTTTCTTACCAAGTCATAACCTCTATGATGAAAATATTCCCCCAAGACCTTCAGTTTTAGACCCAAAGATTTAAAGTTTCTAGAGGCAAATTGAAGCATTTACTGTAGCTACCATTTATTTTTACTTCAATCTACAGTAATGATTGATGGTTAGAACACAGACTTGTAATACCAAGGTCACGGGTTCGGATCCCTATACTGGCCAACCACCAAAAACAAAGTAGTAATTGAAGGAGTTTTCAGAATCAATGGCATATCCTTTTTGGACACAATGAACCTCCTGATTAGCCTAAAGTAGTAACTGAAGGAGTTTTCAGAATCAATGGCATATCCTTTTTGGACACAATGAACCTCCTGATTAGCCATGTTGAATTACCACTCCATTAGCCAGTAGAGAGTCACCAACTCACCCTTCAGCCGTATTTCTCGGGAGGCTGCACAAGGACCTCTCTGGGCTGAGGCCTGTGATCCTCTTTGGGCAAGGGGCTGCACTTTCTTTAGAAGATCTGAATTCACATGCAGTGGGCACTGCCATTTCTAGGTTTTATGGTTTAGTGGAATTTAGTTTTCTCTTCTTTTATTCCTCGATGATAGCTTCAATTCTCTAATCTTCTGATGTTCCATTTCATTCAACATCAACTCCACTGAAATCCTTTTCTTCCAGTTTTCATCTTGGATTATTTTTTTTCCATCTTCTCTAGGAACACATCATCCTTTCTAATAAGCTACAGGATACATAGATATTCTCTCACATTCTTTATTAGTTTTATCTCATTTCTCCTTCAAAAAGGATGAGGAAAAAGTGTTGCCAGTCTCGACAGAAAATTCTTGGTTTGTCTCAATAACTTCTATTAAATCACACATTGGTCTCTTTTGTTTTTGTTTTTGTTTTTTTCTTTTCTTTTTTAAGTAATACTAATTTATTGCCTAATTTGTTCAAAGATTTATTTCCCAACATTTCTATGATTTTCTGTAAATTATATTTATTCTTTCTATAATTTTAATAACTGAGGACAAATCTATAGATTTATTCATTTATACTCTGATAGATGCTGAAAAATGAGAGCCTAATATTTTCCATGTTACCTAATGTTTTCTAATATTACGTTAACTTGAAGTAAATACTATGTTTGAGGCTTATGGTAAACTCATTAACTTTTATAACTACATGTGCATGTAGCCATTTATTGTGTAATGCATCTTACAGATATTTACCAAATAGCAATATGCACCAGATGCAATTCTGAATGGTGGAATATACTTACATGCAAAGCAGGTGTCTTCATCTAAAGGTGCTCATGCTCTGTGGAGAGAGAGGTAGACCTTTCACAACAGCACAGTGTGCTAAGTGCTATCATGTGGGCATGTATGAAAAACAGTTGGGGCCCAAAGGCTTAGCTTGGTTGTAGAAGTTCAGAGAGTCTTTGTAGAGAAAGTTACTTTTAAGGCAAGTTTTGATGGATGGGTAAGATGTAACATGAATGAGAGAATTCTAAATGCAGCAAATGTGCAAAGGTGCAGAAACACAAAAGAGCTGGGCATGCTGTGGGAGCTGTTGTACAACCTGGCTGGAGTCATATTTTGTCATTTTGTGTTTGCGTGTTTGTGTATGTGTAGGAGGTAGGGAGAAGAGTGTTGGCATAGCATGATATTGGACCTCATATGGTATGCTAAGATGTTTCAGAATATTATTCTACACAGTGACATTTTTCAATTTAGAAATGCTATTATAACATGAAGGAGGACTTGGAGATTAAAAGTAGGGTGACCACTGTGGAGAGGAGAGAAAATGGGGAGGGGCTGAAAGTAAGGTAGCAGCAGTGAAAACAGAGAAGAGAAGGATCCAAGTGACATTTAGGAAGTAGAAGAAACTGGATTTGGGAACCGAGTAGATACTAGAATGGTGGCAGAAACAGACTCCAGCATGTCTGGCCAGAGTACTTGGGTAGATTTAATGGTAATTATAAATACGAATCATGTAGGAGAATGGCTTAATTTGGGGAGGGGTGGAGGAGATGATTAATTCAATTGGGGAGATTAGGTATTTGAAGTGTCCTTAAGACAGGTAAGTAGAAATGGAGCTAATTAGGGTCTGAAACTTAGGATGCTTAGAGATACAGATTTGAACATCATCTGAATTTGTGTAGGTCATAATAAAAGTCATGGACTTAGGTGAAATCATCCAAGAACACATAAAGTTTTAAGAGAAGAAAATCTAGGGCCCAGCATCCTAGGGAATTCCATAATTTAAGAGGTTCACCTCTCTAGGAAGCAGGCCAAGGACAGAATAGGAATCTTGAGGAGAGCAGTGAAGATTTGGAATTTGGAAGAGAGGCTCGTGAGGGCCACGTGAAGGACTGCTGAGAGCCTAAGTGGTGCCGTGAGCCCAGCTGCATTTTGATAGTATGTGTTTATATGTTCTGTATCTCACTTTATGTAATGAACTATTCTTGATAAACAATGCCATAGTTGTCCTTACCAACTTAATTACATTTCTGACTATAATTGTTACTATTTGGCAAGATCATTTTAAATTCTGGGATTATCTTGCAAGGAGGAATTCCATTTACACCTAAATTTTGGCGATCTGCAGTCATTATGAGGAACATCTCTCTGCTGTCATCTGGATCCTTGATGAAAATATCAGAAAGCCCCTGAGACAAGGATCAAATGTTGTTGAAAACTGCTGTCCCACTTCCAAACCTCTGCACAGATGTGGTTGAAAACTATCAGTATCTAAGCATCTGGCCTGGCTTGGTCAGCACAAAGTCAGAGGGAGCAGGACAAAATCTGTCAGCACCAGATACTGGCCAGGTTGGTTGGAAAGAGCCTGGAATTATCTGATTAAAAAGAGGAAATCTTGGTTTATTTGTGGCCAAATGATTAGCAGTGGAAATGGAAGGGCACTTAAAGGAGGAGGAGAAGGAGGAGGAGGAGGGAAAAAATTTTTGAAAGGAAGAATCCCTTGGATCCCAAGGAAAGACAATCACCCCAACCCTACCCAGACCTGAAGGAGCAAATAGAGGTGACACTGTCTGCTTTATGTCTACAGGAAAGAGACTGAGGAGATCTGGACAAAGTGCAGATTCATGCCAAGATAAGGCAGAGTCTTAGGATGACTACATATGTTTCAGTCCCACATATCTTCCCTAACTCCATCCTCATGTTTGGGAAGTTTTCTGGGTAAATTTTTGAAAGGAAGAATCCCTTGGATCCCAAGGAAAGACAATCACCCCAACCCTACCCAGACCTGAAGGAGCAAATAGAGGTGACACTGTGTGCTTTATGTCTACAGGAAAGAGACTGAGGAGATCTGGACAAAGTGCAGATTCATGCCAAGATAAGGCAGAGTCTTAGGAGGACTACGTATGTTTCAGTCCCACATATCTTCCCTAACTCCATCCTCATGTTTGGGAAGTTTTCTGGGTAGATGGAATAACCTGCATTTTAGTGCTAAAGTCAGCAAACCACATTCCAGGAGCCAAATCCCTCCCTCCGCTTGTTTTTATAAATAAATTTTTATTGGGACACAGCCACACCCATGAAGTTATGTATCGTCATGGCTGCTTTCACACTGTAACTCAGAATTCAGTGGTTGAAACAGAGAATGTATGGCTGGCAAAGCCTATAATATTTATACTTTGGCCCTTTTCAGAAAATATTTTTTGACCCCTAAGTATGAGCATACTTTAGCTTGAACAACAGCTGTGCCTAAATTCATCTTATGTGGTTGAACCACTCTATAGCGTAAATACACAGACATACACACACAAAAGAAACTGAGAATTTAAATGGCTAAAAAATGCAATCTACATTCCGACTCTGAGTTATATTTTTTTAAATGTTGCATAGACTTTGTTTGGATTACCCTCTTCCCTCCGCCCCCCAGTCTCTGTCTTAATCTTCCCAAGTGAAATCTGTCCTTTGCTTCATGTTGTCTTGTAACCATATTTCAATAGCACTTAATCAGTGATAAAACTGCTTTGATTTATTCCCAGCTGTGGATATTATTGTTGAAATCTGTGTAAGTGTTCCGACGTGTTATGATTGGAGCAATAGCATTTAAGAGTCCAGAGGCAAGTCAGAAAATTAACAACTGAGTTTTCTGATGCCTAAATTAACTGCACAGACAGCGCTGAGTACAATGAGAAAGTTCTGTAGAAACTTACTCGGCAGTATGTAAAGTGTTGAAATGACTCACCCATTAAAAGTATTATATCGCAAGGACAAGTTCTCATTGGATATACTTTCCAAAGACAGTACCACAATTTCATATAAAGGACAGCTGGCTGCTCTTTGCTTCCGGGACGTTTTTCTTCATGCAATATATAGATTGTTGATGCTGTAACATCTAGTGGGATATTTCTCAATTCTGCAACAAGACCAAGCCCTGTAAAGTGCTTTGTGGTGGGCTCTGCTGATGCATCTGCAGTAATCTTAAAACAGCAAAACAAAACAGAAAAAAAACCATATGATTACAAAAACAATCTATGTTCATTGCAGGAAACTTCAACTAAAGAAAATACACAAAAAAGCAAAGTGACCTGTAATCCTAGCACCTAGAAATAATAGCCCTTTAGAACATAGTTTCCCTAACTACACTTTAAAATTCTCATATTATTTGTGAAATGAGATAACTGAAAAGAAAAATCTGGGTCTAGATGGTATTTAGTATAATTATGTTCCCAATTTTTCAGTTCGGTTTCTGGTGCTTTATTTTTTCATATAAACCTTCTTTAAATACTGTTGTTACTGCACTGCCAGATTGCTTGTAGTTTGAGTTGTACTGTATGTTAGAGTTGGACGTTATATTTTATTGTTTGCTGTTTTTCTATATCTGGATTTGTGCAGATTGGAAAAAGAAGTTTTCAATACATACGTTAATTATCGTTGGTTTTACTCAACTCTTTCCATCTATTGTTTACAAATATTCCCACCTATAGCTAGGTGTTGTTAGACAGTATCATTGATTGTCATGGTTGCAAGATGTTTGCTGGACCAGAATCCTTTTTTTCTATATATAAACTCAAAAATATCTTTTTTCATGAGACAAATATTCTCTGATGTTTGTAGGAGTTCTGTAACTTTCATAAGCCTTTTTTATTTGAAATAATAGTATTAGATCATTTCCTACAAGAGCTGGAATTTGCCACACTGTTGTTTACTCTTACTCCATTGTCATACATTAAATTGTTTATCTCCCCAGCTAAACTCTTAGCTCCTTGAGAGGCAAGACTATGTATTTTATCTCTGGATTTCCAGTACCTCATCTAGTCTCTGTCACATAAAAAATTACATGCTTCATAAATATTTGTAGAAGAAAGAAAAAATTACTTGCCCAAGATCATCTATTAATATAGCACCAAAACATGTTTTCTTACTTGCCTTGTGTGTCCGTCCCCTCATGTTAGCTCTCCAGTTCAAAGTCTCTTGGCCCAGTAAAGTTCAAATCTGAGTTTCTTCTACTTCCTAGCCATGTGCCCTTGGCACATTCTGTGGACCTCAGTCCCACCAACTGTAAAATGTTGACAGTGATAGAACCTAGTGCACAGGGTTATTGCAGATGAAATGAAACAATTTCCTGAAGTACCTTGACCAGTCTGAGTACTCAGCAAATGTTAGTTTGTATTTCCCTTTCTCTCGGTCATTTTTATATATTGGAATAAACTATAAGAGACACTTTATAAGTTTAAAGTGTTTTAACATGGGTGACAAATATTTAAAATAAGAATGTACTATGAAAATGAGATCCATTATTATGCTTTCTTTTAGATTCATTTCACTTTTTAATTGTAGACTCACAAGCACTTGAATAGTTCACATGGGACTGTTAATTATTTTCACACATTATCTTGTACCTATTTTATAGAGAAAGAAATTAAGGAATAAGGAAAAGATGTAAGTCTCCTTAAGCCTACTCACAACTAAAAGAGTAAGAAACAGAACTTCTGTAACAAGCTTCTCTAACTATTGCGCAAAATCTTCCTTTTATATAAAAAGATTGTTCTGAGGTATCCACACGAGTATTGTTTATAACCACAGGCGGGGTATGGACTTCCATGTCAGGTGTTGCGTTTTGCTGATCTGCTAACATCCTCTGCATTAAAGTCCTAATGAGATTAAAATCTACTGTTCTTAGAAAAAGAAGAGTTGAGAATGTGTTGCAAAAGCCCTTTTGTCTCATCATATTAATGTTGATGCCCTCTTATCCCAGAACTTGGCTGAAGCTGCAGCCAAAATCTATATTGGTTTAATTTTAAGTGGCTTTGCGAACAAGTGCATTCACACAACCAAGGACCTGAATGGTACTCAGAGCATCCATGCTCCTGGATGTGGACTCCCAGCTAGGGCTGGCGATTGTCACAGCAGGCTGAACCGACATGCTTAATGTTTCTGTGAAGGAGGAGCTGAATCTTTAGGACACTGCCAGTTGCCTTTATTGTAATCATGGGGGCAAAGTGGATTTATTAATAAGCATAATAGGATTCAATATTTTTAACAGGTCCCAAATTTCCTAATCTAATTTGAAAGGAGCTCCTCAAAAAGTGGATAAATGCTTACCTTCTGCAAGTTTTTTGAAGAAATAATAATATGTAGAGACTGTTTGATAAGATAAAGGAGTCAAATCATAATGTACAGCCTGATGATCTGTGGGACCAAAGGTAGCAAGTAGCAATGGTCATTAAAAACAATAATAAAATAAGTATATGTATTCCTATTCAAGTTTAAACTCCCTCTCTGCTTCTTATTGTGTTTGGGTTTAAAAAAAAAAAAAAAAAGGTCCCCAAGAGTGACTTTCTCTCTTATGGAAAGACACCAACAAAATGAAATGATCCTTGATGACTGTGACTGCTGATGCTCTCACACTGGCCAGTGGACTGGGTTTATTTTGAAGGAGCCAGGTGAGCTCCCCATGCAAGCTCAACCTCACTCAGGTGTGCCTGCTTCACCAAGGCCCTGCTTCCATGAGGTAAAGAGTGCTTGATCTCTTCATGCTTGTCCCAGCCAGGTGTCTATGTTAAGATGTGCCTAAAGCTGGCAAGATGACATTCCCTGGTGTGATTGAGTTTTAATGTAAGATTACACCCACAGACCAAACTGAGGACATTTGGGCAGGGGCTCTTAATTTTACAGCCAGAGCATAAAGAAGATAATTATACTGAGTGATTTAGAGTTGTTTCTGCATGTGTCATCCACAAGCAAGGCTTGTTCTCTAGTTTATAAAGGACTTTGGGGTTTTTTCTTCTCAATATTTCCTATTATTTAGTATTCAGAAGACCTTTTAAGGGCTGTGATTAAAGAAACCAGTTCTACAAATGGCTGTTCTTGAAAGTAACCATCAACCTTTTATACAGAGAGCATAGTCTGGATTTGTTATCCGCAAATTCAGGAACACAAAGGAGAACAGTGGGGCCAGCAGCCCAATAGCATCGAAATCCTTTTGTTCTGACTTCACCAATTCAGATTTTAAAATCATTTCAAGGTAATTCAGCCCCAGCTGGGCTTAAGTTTGCCTTCGCACTGTCGATCTACCTTTAAAAAGTGTTAGAGTAACAAAATTGTTCCTTACCTAGAGACCCATCTGGAAATTCCTCTTCGATTTTAGAGCTTCAGAAAAGTCTAACCCTATCCTAATGATCAGATATGCTTCCTTTTGTTAACTGAGTGATTTAGAGTTGTTTCTGCATGTGTCATCCACAAGCAAGGCTTGTTCTCTAGTTTATAAAGGACTTTGGGGTTTTTTCTTCTCAATATTCCCTATTATTTAGTATTCAGAAGACCTTTTAAGGGCTGTGATTAAAGAAACCAGTTCTACAAATGGCTGTTCTTGAAAGTAACCGTCAACCTTTTATACAGAGAGCATAGTCTGGATTTGTTATCCACAAATTCAGGAACACAAAGGAGAACAGTGGGGCCAGCAGCCCAATAGCATCGAAATCCTTTTAACTGCCTTAAGGCTGCATGAGCTAAGCCTGTGATGGGGTGATTTGTAATGTTTCTAAATATTACAGGTGCAGTTACAGTCTTGTATGACACTGCCCTCGCCACCGCACATGACTGATTCTGTAAGGATCTACATGTAGATGTTTAGGTGTTTCACCGTGTCTGCCTGACATAAACTAATGATGTAGACTGCTAAACACAGTGACATGATTAAACAGGATGTTAATTAGTGGCTCCTCTAAGAGTCTTGATCTTTCCTTTTAGCAGCCTTTGTTATGCATGTACAAAAGTTAAAGACACAGAAATGGCTGTTCCCTGTATAGCATCTGTTAATGGCAATGGGGATTCAAGAAAAAAGCATTTAAACTACCTAGTAAGACATATTAGGTCCATCTTCTTGTCCTGGGGGTTGACCAAAACCATGTCTTTGTGGGAAGGAATATGGCAATTTTCCTACAGGCAGTAATCATTTGTACTATTACTTAGTTGTCATGTATTGATGATCCCATTTCAATCAAACATATCTCATTCAGAGAGCTTTTGATGGGAGGAATTTTTGGAAGGGTTTAGGAAGGTTAAATCTGTGAGACATGGCTTCCATCTGGAATGCATTAGCTACAAAGATTTATTAGTCAGAGTGCCTCTGCATAATGTTCCATGGAAAGCAGGCCCTGCATCTAATTTCCAATGTGATGTCTATATGAGGAGTGATCTTTGAAATATCATAGGTGACAATCAAGTTTGTTATAAAAATAGTAAATGCCCAGGATTTTCATGGCGGCTATTTTAAATCCCTCATGAGGGCTGCTAAGCAGGTAGTTGATTTGTTGACAAATGATAAAACTGTAGGAATAGCAACATGCATGAAATTTTTAAATGGGAAGGCCCTTTTAAGCACAAAAAGACTATTAGGAAAATTATGAACATTTAGTGTTTTCATTTACCCTTTCTCTGGGCAAGATAGCATTAGAAAATAATAACACTGGTACTCAACTACATAAAGCCATGCATCCCCCTTCTGATTAAAGTCGTTAAGAGCTAGTGTTGTTGATCAATAAATGAGATAGGGAGAACTTTATAACATCTTGTATGCTAGACAGCCTGAGACTACCCTGTTCTCAGCTGTAACATGATTGATATAAATGAGAAATTATAGGGGTGCTAGCATCCCAACTTTACTATCACTGCGTGGAAGGAAGGCAGAGCTGGCACATAGTTCAAGCCTACCTGTGCCACTGTTCTTTCAGAAGATAACAAACAGGAAAGGAGAAATGGGGTAAAGGTTGTGTATTAGTCCATTTTTGTGTTGCTTTAACAGAATACCTGAGACTGGGTAATTTATAAAGAACGGAAGTTTATTTGGCTTACGATTCTGGGACAGCTGCATCTGGCACGGGTCTCAGGCTGTTTCTACTCATGGCGAAAAGCAGCAGGCAGCTGGCAGGTACAAGCAGATCACATGGCGAGAGGAAGCAAGAGGCAGGGGGAGGTGCCAGAGTCTTTTTAAAAGAACCAGTTCTCGCGGGAACTAATAGAGCGAGAACTCACTACCCCCACCCTCCAGGGAGAGCATTAATCCATTCATGAGGGATTCACCATGACTCAGACAGCTCCCAACACTGCCACATTGGGGATTAGATCTCCACATGAGTTTTGGGAGAGGACAATAACATCCAAACTCTGTCAGGTTGAGTCTGGGCTGCAGAAATCGGAATCAGAGACCAGAAGCCTCAGCTTTCTGCTGAAAAGGCAGCTCAGGCCCTGGGAAGGCCTTCCTCACCTGCCTTGTTCTCAGTTACCCACATTAAGGTACCATAATGAGGGCAAATCCAGTCCCACACAAGCTTTTTTGTACCATCAGGAGGCAACAATGGTTTAAGGCACTGTCTCTGGCTGTGCCATATCTTCCTGAAACTGAAGAGCAAAGGATTAATGCCAGGTGAAGGGTGAGTTGCCGTCCAAATATTTATCTGTGAATTTAGGTCACACCACAATGCCCAGTTGTATCATTCCCTCTCAACATAGGAAAAAGTGTTCTGTATCCTAGATACAAGTTCAGTACTAAATTGTTCTCCCAGGATTACAATGGAAATGCTGGAGCTCAGCAGTTTTCTTTTACTCTCGTGTTGGGCTCCTGCGCCATTGGGTGATTTTGTGCCAGGCAACAGAATTGAGAGTGAAGTAGTGCTAGCTACAAAAAACGCATGTTAGAGAATGAAAAGAAGTTTTACTGCAAGACCTCAGAGAGCAGGGCTTGGGTTTTTTCACCTTCTAAGAGAACATTTACAGAGTCCTAAGCTTGAAATGCTTATTTCTCTTTTGTATCCACTGTGCATGCTAAGAGGGTCACAGCCGGAGCGATGCCTCTCGCTACTGAAGAGGACACTTCCTGGGAACCCACTTATAGTCAGAATCTTTGTTAGGGAGGTTGCATTTGAGGAAATCTCTCCTCTTTTCCCATCAGATCTTAGTAGGGAATCCCATTCCTTCTTTTTTTTTCAGGCAAAGTGATATGGGATCTCTACACACCCCCCACTCCAAATGCCTGGGTCCCCGATCTGCCTCCGTGTAACCTTGCATGCTCACGGTGTATAATTCAGCCTTGCTTTCTGAGCTGGCCTTGGTAGAGCTGTGGGATGGTTCCAGGTCTCCTCTCCAGCCGATATCTCCTTTTGCTAAGGCGGAGCAACACCCTGGCCAACCCCCTATACACCCCTTGTTTGCAGGAACCTTGTGTATATCAAGGTCTCACTGAATCCTGTGAGGTCTTTGGGTTTCATTTAATGTGAACTAAATGAAACAATAGTGGAAACCATGACAGGTTCCCAAAGGCTTGTTGATTAAGCCATCTCCGCCTGTGGCATATGACTGAAAGTACTTTAAGGACACAGTTATTGTAGAAGTTAAGTTGCTAGTCCAAGAAATTTGAATATTGTTATGGGAAGATTACCCCTGGCCTGCCCACTTGTCCAAATTACATCACTATTCTTTGATAATGTTTATGTGAATTTCACCCTCGAACATGAACCCCCCCTTCCAAAGTAATTACTTTGTTTTCATTCATCATTTATTTACTTTTAGGAATATAAAATCCAGGACAATTTTCACGTTTGCTCTGTTTTTTATTATTCAGTAATATTTCATTTTTTAAAACATCAGTGGCTTAGATTTAAGTTAATTGCTTCATGTAAACTTAAATGCATGGAAATATCCAGAAGGAAATTCCAAAAATATTTTAAGGAAAAATAATCAGTGTGTCTTTCATGTCAAAATCTAGGCTGATATTTTGAATCACTTTAAATTTTTTCTATTTTGATAATGATTAGTAAATCAGCACAGATTTTTTTTTGTATGTCTGAAATGCAGAACTTTTTAAAGTCACACAGAAAAAAGAAATACCATGAAGTTCTGTGAGCAAAGTTCTATGAATAAAGGTTAATTTCACTAAATCCAGCAAAAATTTTTATTACAGTTAAATTCTTGAAAAAGGAAACATAACATTAGCTTGTTAATTGTCATATCTGAAGCAGAAATTTAACATCTTTGAAATGAGATTTGTCTTTAAAAGGCAGTTGCAGTCAGACTGTCCACCCTTTTCCAATGCAAAATTTTAGTTCTGTGATGTCCTGAAACAAATCTTCTGCCAGTCATATCAGTGAATTCAATAATAATCACCAATTAAATGTCAAAAAAAGGTTAACTTGACTGATTGATTAAATTGGCTACTTATACGTTAGTTTCATATGTAACAATGGGATAAGAAAGCTATAAAATATCCAAATTACAGTGTTATTGTTGATTTACTTAACCTTTGAGAAACTGCAAATTTAATTGTGTCATAATCCTGAAAATCAGTGGAAATCATCAACAGTATCAGTGTCATCTCAAAGTAAAGTAATGAAGTAAATCAGTTTATCTCTCTGATTCATCTGTAAAAACAGGAATAACAATTTTATCCTGTAGTGTTGCTAGTAAGATTAAAGGAGTGTTTCCTAAAGTTGATAAACAAAAGTTAATTATTTTCTGTTTTGTTTACTTGATCCACCCCTCTTGTAGCAGCATATTATATCTTAAGGGAAAATTGTAAAGTTCTCACCTCAGGTGTCACTGATTCCAAATATCCTCCCTGGCTGGGTCAGACTCCTTCCTTTTTCCAAATGAGTGCCCAAGAACCCTTTCTGCTACACATATAATCTTCATTATAACAATCTGTTCTCTCTCTGCCATAGTTATTAGACTACAGACTCTTTAAAGGTAGAGATTATTACTGCCAAGTATCCAGCATAGTGCACGACACACAGTAGACATTCAATAATTGTATGCTGAATGAGTGAGTGAATGCATAGAAAGCTACATGTAAGGTAACTGCTAGATTCTCCTTCTTGCATGGATTTTATAGCAGCATCAAAGATGTGGCCTTCCACAGAATGACTAGAAGGCCAATTGCAGGTGTACTTATATGCACACAGCTGTTATGGGCACACGATTCTGTATTTTTTAATCAGTAGCATTGGCAATGGAAATAAAGGTTGTTTATAAGTTGCCAGCAGGACTGCAAGTTTAAATAGCCCCTTTGTATAATACTGTGCTGTGGAATACAACCTGGGGATCTCTGGATTTTAACCGTCACTTTCTTCTGGGCAAGGGGCATTATATACTTCACAGCCCTACAAGGCAATTCTTATTTTACAGTTCAAGGTAGCCTGGCTTTCAATTACAACAGCGGGGGGGAAATGTGGCTGACAAAATTAGCATGTATAGTAACATTAAGATAAGTAATATAATCCCAAGTTTCTCTCTGTTTTATTTTGCACTATGTTTTAAAAATATGGTTACTAGGCAACTCCACGTTAAACAAGTAAATGTTTGGCTTTTGCACCTGTGGAGTGCAATTATTCCCCCAACAGCTATGACTGTTCCCAAGAAAATATATACCACACTTTCTTGGAATTCTAAACTTTCCTAAACATCCTATATTTTTATAAGCTCCTAATGATTTTATTTAATAATCATGTATATTTTCAGTGGACCCCAGTGCCCCCACCCTCCTACTTTCTACCCTCTTTCACCTATTGATTCTTCTCCTTTAGCAAGTTCCTTTTATTGCTGCTGCTGTTTTGTTTTTTGCCTACCAGACCTGCTATTCGGGTACTTAAAGAATATTGAAAAATAAGCAAGCAAGTGCACAAATCAACCAACAACAATCCAGATTTACAGATAAACCAGAGAGCAAGCCTAGGAAGTTAAGACACTCAAAATAAGTTTCATTGGTGTTATGATGAATGATATGGGAGAGGAGGAGGGTCAATTGTTTATTGACCCCAAACATTTTTTAAACAAGCTTCTGTGAGTTTTGTTAATCATGTCATTCCCTATTTCTTAATAACAAGGAAAATTGTGAGCTAGCCATCATATCAAAGACTCTCCAAGGGTAATTTATAAGTATTATTGTCAGTAAAAACTATTATTAATAATACTAAAACTTTAAATTTTCAAAGCCTGACTCCTTCTGTTCATTTATTCACTAAAGATCTATAAGTATTTTTGTTAAATAAAAAGTTTTGTTTAATAGTAGAACCATGGAATAATCTCAAGTTGTCTTATGATCTTTTCCCTCACCTTTAGGAATTTCAGTACTGAGCTAGCCAAAAGAGATGAATGTTTGTCTTATTTTGAATGCCTTTCAGGATCTGGGAGATTCAAACAAGAAGACTGTTTTGGTGTAATATAAAATGATTTCTGTCAAAATCACTTCTATAACTGCTCTGCCTATTTCAATAAGATAGTATTGCTCTGGTGTTTTAAAAAATCTTTTCATCTTTTATTGTCAGGGGATAATAGCCAACAACTATATAGACAGTATGGGTCAAACATTTTAAATATGTCTGTGAAAGGTTTTCATAAGAGATGTTAGGAGTTGTAAGGGGAAAATCATACCCTGATAGGCATTAGGGAAGATTTTATGGAGGAGGTGACATTTGGTCAGGATTTGTATTCCCTGTGTGAGTTTTAGCCTTAAGCAGGACAATGGCATGTTTGTACTAGCCGACAAAAGCAGGTTCCAGTTTGCAATCTGAGCTTGCACATAGTGTCCAGTGATGAGGTTGTAGTTTCAGGACAGTGCTCCTTAAGTAGCCCCTAGGAGGAAGCACAGCTGAGTGCAAGCTTAGCTGCAGCCGCTGATTCAAATCCTTGCTCTACCATTTCCTCTTGTAGGTCAATGAATGGACTTATCTGACCCTCAGTTTCATCATCTGTAAAAGGGCATTAAGGGAAGATTTTATGGAGGAGGTGACATTTGGTCAGGATTTGTATTCCCTGTGTGAGTTTTAGCCTTAAGCAGGACAATGGCATGTTTGTACTAGCTGACAAAAGCAGGTTCCAGTTTGCAATCTGAGCTTGCACATAGTGTCCAGTGATGAGGTTGTAGTTTCAGGACAGTGCTCCTTAAGTGAGGTTGTAGTTTCAGGACAGTGCTCCTTAAGTAGCCCCTAGGAGGAAGCACAGCTGAGTGCAAGCTTAGCTGCAGTCGCTGATTCAAATCCTTGCTCTGCCATTTCCTCTTGTAGGTCAATGAATGGACTTATCTGACCCTCAGTTTCATCATCTGTAAAATGGGGACAGTAATAGTTTCAAGTTCTTGAGATAGTTGAGACAATAGTGATTTTAGTGGAAACCAAAGATTGTGAATGTGTCCTAATACTTTCTAGGGGAAAGTCAACTCATGAGGAAACCCTTCCTGATGTTCAGTCACAAATAATGGTGACTCCTGCTTGATTTGTTTGTATTTCTGTTCTTTCCCCAAATTATAGGAAATTAGTTCGCATGGGGTTGTGATGGAAAAGTTTAGTGAACTAGAGAAACCAGGGTTCTCATCCCTCCTCTGTCTCCAGTTAGCTTACCTGGGCAACCTTAGGCGAGTCACACCACATTTCTTGACATGTTTCCTTACCTCTAGCCTGAGGCTTGGGACTAGATCATTCCCACAGCTCTGTGATAGTCACTAGTGCTGCTTTCAGGCCTCTGGTTGTCTTCTCCTTCTGGACATGGGGAGGATTGAACTTTGTGCTTTGTGGTCAGGTGGGACCAGTGAGCTGTAAATGGGAAGGATGTTTCATATAGGCTGACACATTTAATGACAACACTCTTCAAAGTTCTCTTTCCCCCTTCCGTGACAAAGGTGGTAGCTGCTCTACAGCCTCGACCCTGTGGGAAGAATAACAGGGGGTAGAGTTTTTAGTGACCTATGTTGAACTTAAACATGAGTGAGAAATATGCTACCATTTTTTAAGCCACTCATAAA
>NW_007726650.1:402955-404975 GCF_000696425.1 Galeopterus variegatus
TCTCCTTCTGGACATGGGGAGGATTGAACTTTGTGCTTTGTGGTCAGGTGGGACCAGTGAGCTGTAAATGGGAAGGATGTTTCATATAGGCTGACACATTTAATGACAACACTCTTCAAAGTTCTCTTTCCCCCTTCCGTGACAAAGGTGGTAGCTGCTCTACAGCCTCGACCCTGTGGGAAGAATAACAGGGGGTAGAGTTTTTAGTGACCTATGTTGAACTTAAACATGAGTGAGAAATATGCTACCATTTTTTAAGCCACTCATAAAGTGGGGCTGTTTGTTACTTCAGTGTAGCACACCTATGCCAAATTGTTGCAGGAAACTTCCACCATAAGGCAGCAGAGAAGACTTGGGGAATTGCTAATGTTTGAAGTCTTAATGGTCATGAGTATATGCTCTGGATTTGAATCCTAGCTCTACACACTACCAGCAGCACGCCCTTATCGCTAGTTGCTCAGTCTCTGAATTTTAATTTCTTTGTATGTAAAATGGGGATAATAGCATTGGTTATGTTACTGAGTTAGCATAAGGATAAAATGACATCTTGCATGGAATGCAGTTTAGAAAACACCTGGCAGACAGTAGGGTAAATGTGTAACAAATGGTAATTCTTATTATTGTACTTTTGGCATTCTGTGCATCAGTGATTTCATCATCTCTCTGTATTTCCATTGAGGCAGACTGAGGAAGTTTATAAGAAAAATGGCAAGGTGCAATGGCTTATGAAGAAAGCAGAGAGCGCAGTGCAGTCCCTTTCAGTCCAGCCCTTCAGTCCAGCAGCTTCAAGTAGAAATTGGAGTTACCTCTATTAGTGTAAGAAAGATCATTATATCTTAGCCTATTTCCAAAAATAGGAGTCAAAGTTGCTAAACAAATCTGTAGTAATCCTTTCTAAGTAGCAATCATCCAACCAGTGATATTTCTCTACAAAAACTTCTTTGGGAAAAGAGATTATGTATTTGTCTCACCTTGGATCTTTCAAATTTATGTCATACTTTGTGTCTTTAAAGCTTTCGAACAAACATTAAATTGATTATACAATAAAGGCAACAGCTCATTTGGAATATTTACAGGAAAACCCCCATAGAATGAGCATAATGAGAAAAATAATGAAGCAGTAATTATAATTCTCAAGGATAATAATTTTAATAATAATTTATACTTAAACAGCTTTTCACATAAGGAGATTTCAAAGGTTTATAAATATTAAGTATGCTCCGTAAGCTCTCCAGTTCCTAAAACAATGTCTTGAACCTAACATTTCTGAAACATTCATACACCATCAGTATTACTAATCTCATTTTACAAGTGGGTAAACTGAGGCAAAGAAAATGTGCCTTGAGTCAGGCAGGAATCCTTAGCAATAGATTCTTGCCTCAAGTACGTGCACCCAAAATCAACTCAATTTGAACATCACAATGGAATAATTTATATTTCAGTCTCTCAAGGAGTTAAATTATGTTGCATTAACTGCCTCAACTGCTTTGTGTCATATGATCTGTGGATTTTATTTAGAGTAAGGGTATCTATATGAAAACAATTGCAATAGGGATGGGGATGGCAGGATTTTGTGGCATGTGGCCTGTCCTCAGTTGAAGTGCAGGGGATGTTTCCTGTTGGATTCTCGGCATGACATATTCAAAATGTGTGCTCTAGGCAGGAGGTCACTGCTGGATATGCCTTCCTTCTCCTCCAGAGGGGAACCAGAGCCCATAAAAAGCTGCAGTCCCTGCTCACAGTTTGTATAAGCCTTTTTATTTTTCCTGTCCCATTGTGCTCATTCACACATGATATCCCAAAACAGTTAAGTAAAATGAGGGATATTATATCTGTCACACATGAGAAAACTGCAGTTATGGATTCACTTAATGCATTCATTGCTTTTTGGATTCTGGAGTCCTCTGGGCAGTGCCACAAATCTACATGTTGGCCTCCAGTTCCCTATTCTGTGTAGGACTCTCTAGTGAAGCCAGCATGTGTATCAAAGGTTCATTATTATTGTTAATTTTTTTTTTTT
>NW_007726650.1:405756-407003 GCF_000696425.1 Galeopterus variegatus
TTTTTTTTTTTTATAGTTCAAATGAATTGGTCTTAACTCATGGTAACAGTAAGGGCTGAACTGGCCAAGTACATTACAGTAATCTATTGTTGAAATAGCTCGCTCCCGGCTATATGTTGACTCCCGGTGAGTGTTGATGTCCTGCCTTCTGAATTAATACCAAAGTCTCAGTGACATAGCTGACCCATAGCACAGAGCCTAAAGCCACTGCTTCTCTATGAAGTTTTTTGAGAGATCCACCCCTCCTAATTTTTCCAAATTCAGTTTCAGCTAGATCCCTCTGATTCCTGGGGTCTTACATAATAATGAGGATAAAGCTGGTAGTCGTTTATTCCTACAAACATTTACTGTCTGTGGCTGCAGCTGTGATAGAGGTTGTGCAGAACACGCTGTCTTCCTCACTGGCCATGCGTGAGGATTGTTCTTTGATTTATGGTCATGGGCTCCATTTGGAGAGGAGCTGGGGCTGTTTGCACTTTCCTATGTGAAGCCAAGTGCGAAGCCTTTGTTCAGAAAACTGCCAGGGCTCATATGGCAGGCCCTGTAGTTGCCTGTAACCCACACCTATGTCCTGAGGGGCCTGGCACAAAGTAAGCTCTCAGTTGTTGTTTGCTGTAGTTATCATCATCGTCACTTTCATCATCATTACCATCATGTTATTATTATTTTGTTTTTCTGTTCACTGTAGAAACAGTAAACAGGAATTCTGCTTTGGTGCATTTAATGTGTGCTGCTTTTAGTCACACACTACTCAACTACCCACAGGTTCTTTTCAGTTGAATGATCAGTAATCAGACACATTGAATATTTGTAGTATCCGTTTGCACTTTTATTTGTAAATCCATGGTGGCAGAGACTATCTGTTTTAGTTTTTCTGAGGCAGAGTTTTTCTGCTTTGTACATAATAGATGCACAATAAATATTGTTGAATGAATAAATAAGTAAATGAAAGTTTTAATCCTGTCAATACAGTAAATTAAACTATTTTATGTGGCTATGCTTAAGAATTTATTAAATTGCCCATTTCTCTCTATGCATTTCTAGAGAGAAAAAGTTTAAAATATAATCACTGTTTTTAAGCAGTTTACAGTAGGTAAAGAGATCAGTCACATCCATACAAGTAACTAAAATCAAGATTATATGGCATATTTATTCAATCATGTTTAGTGGTTTTAGTGGTGTTATTAGCTTTGGTTGAGTACTTACTATGTGCCAGGCACTTTTTAAAGAACTCTGTGTTTATTATC
>NW_007726650.1:407230-434488 GCF_000696425.1 Galeopterus variegatus
AACAAGATTATATGGCATATTTATTCAATCATGTTTAGTGGTGTTACTAGCTTTGGTTGAGTACTTACTATGTGCCAGGCACTTTTTAAAGAACTCTGTGTTTATTATCTTATTTAGTTCTCACACACAAAAAAACTATTGTTATCATCCCGTTTTACAAATGAAGAAATTGAAGTTTAGGAAAGTTACAGAAGTTGTCCAAAGTCGTATAGCTTATAAGTGGTGGACCTGTAGGATAGAACATGCCTAACCTCTATACTCTAAATAAAAACTGTCCATTATGCTCCTTTTTTCTTTTTATAAAATATGCCTCTGATATTCCATTTATTTATATTTTCCCTTGCTTTAATTGCATATAATATATGGACATATTAACTTTTTCATTATTCAGTTTTATGTGTTCTTAGTTTAGCCATCTTAAATCATTTGTGGAATCCCACAGGATTCAATAGATACTTAATAGATAATAAAATGCTAAATTGTATGGTGTCTACAATAAGTGAATAAATGGTTTTGAAAAAGGAGTCTGAGTAGTTGAGACATGAGTTTCTCTAGAAGGATGGTCGAATCAAAATACGAAGGTGGTGGGAAGCGGGGTGGCAAAACCACAAAACCACAGAAGCACAATGAGCGTGCTCAAGGGCCTCTAGATCATGCTAAGGAAGAGGAGAAAGACGACTGCCCAGGGGTTTAGACAGAGCTGTTTGGAGAAGCAAGAGATGGAGCATGGACCCAGCCTTAAGGGTTTGAAACATGGTGGAGGCAGGATTAGAGACCAGGTTTGAGCATCAAGACCGGGATCTTTCCACTGTAGGCCCCTGTCTTTCCTAGAAAGAACCTCAAATTCTGGAGTATAGAATACAAAATCACAAACACTAGAAAAACCAGGTGATGATTATTGCAAGAATTTTTTTCTTCTTAACAAATGTTCACATAAATAGTAGTCATCATTAATCTGGTTATCAAGTAAATATTACCAGGATTAAACTGTTGTTCTTCTAATAATTGTATGTCTTTTGAGAAGCCATGGGAAAGCTAAACTGTTTGTTTATTCTTTCAGGGGATCAGAAAAAGGTTAGGCTCAAAGTTTTATGTCTGTAGTATATTTTTTAATTGAAAGTCTTATTTGTTGGTTCTCTTTTACTAAATCTGTGAATTGAAATTCTAGTGCTTATAAAATTGTTACTTGGTTGGAATTGATCCTCAAAACCAGGACCACTTTAGTTAGTATAAGCTCGGCTGCCCACTGGGGATTTGCCCATGCCCACTTGTGTGCACACTCTCAGAAGCCAAGTTTCCTCAGATGTGGTCGAAGGAAGAAAAAAAATTATGGATTTTGATACTCAGATTCTGCACTTGGACTCAACACATAGGCCAAGTCAAATATGTCTTTCACTTTTTATGTTTATATGCAGAACACCTAGTTAGTTATAACTTATGGATTTTGATACTCAGATTCTGCACTTGGACTCAACACATATGCCAAGTCAAATATGTCTTTCACTTTTTATGTTTATATGCAGAACACCTAGTTAGTTATAACTGTGTAAATTGAGAAAAGAGCTAACTTTCTCTCTTAGGGGGAAAGTAGATGGAGAACAATCTAGTTTTCATTAGAATTGAGTTCCTGCTGGTAGTCATGTAAAGTTTAAACTATCACACACTGGAGGAGAAAATCATGTGTTTCATTTTTTACATGAGCTATTTGTAGAACTCACATTAGACATAAAGTTCTATCTACTTGGCTTAGAACAACTGAAAGAAAAGAAAAACATGAAAACATCTCTGTTTCCACTATGTAGTTGCTTTTTGCTTAGGGGAGTTAAATATCTGGAAATGTAACTGGAATTTCCACTCTCCCAGCTCTTTTGGCATTGTCTGTGCAGAGCCCCAGCACCCTTTGTATGCTGTGGTGGTGATTTAGTTAATATAAGCAATGGGGGGAGCATGGGTGGTGTGGCTGTGAGGCCTCGGAATCAATAAGGAGCCTTTAGATTTAAAACTAATGATTTTCTGTGTTCAGCAAAAGTCAAAATCTCTCAAAGTTGCCATTGGTGGCTCTGATTTTTCCCCAGAGAATAAGAGAAGGCATGATAAATCATCATGCTTGCAACACAAATAAAATGCACGTCAGAAGGGACTTGAACTAGACTAGAGATGGATAATGCGAGCCTTAAACATCTTAATTATTTTAGTTTTGAATTGAGCAAAACCCCTAAACTAGAACTGTGGCAACTGTGATTGTAACAGCAGTAGACATACCATTGATCGGGTCATCCCACCCCCCAAAGAGTACAAGTGTGACCAGACCAGGATGCAAGTGTGATAGTTTCCTCCTGCAGAATTGTAAGCAGTTGAACAGATGACGTCAAATGTTTTGAATATATCTATTAACTGCTGTTGAATGTACATAAAATTTCACCAGACTCTCTGATTTAAAGCCCTAGAGAAGGCCACCAGGCTCATATGGAAATTAGCTAAGCATAATTTATTCATGAAAGGCAGAAAAGCTGAATTAATAAATACATGAGTATGTAAACTTATAACTGCATAAAGATCTGTAGAAAATATGAAAGCTAAGCTCCATGTGTTAACAGAAACCCTTAAGGTGTGGCCACTTGGTCCTTTCTTACAAACAGTTCTATCTTCTGTTTTGAAAGCCAGTGTGGAAATAAGTATTAACTTAAAAAGTACATTTATTTTTTAGAGGCACTCTTTTTATCCCCTAAAAATGTGGACCTACTTGTGGGTGCTATTTTATGAGAATCAATCTAAGAGAATTATTTTTTAAAATATTAATGAAAGCACTAATTCTGGGGATTCAGAAAACTGCTTCTCAGCAGGTTTAACTCATACTCTCTCTGTCTGGACCCAATTTTGAGAGCATTTTCACAAAGTATTGTCATAAGTGCAAGGTCTTGTCTTATTACAAGAGTGGTCATCATTTTTTTCCCTCATCCTTATCCTTCCCATGATATCATATTCTGTATCAACGTCATCAGCCTCATCAAGCATTGATTCAGCACTGCAGTTTTTATACAGCAGCAATTGGAGCAAAATATATACCGTCACACTTAAAAATTCTTTAAAGGGGATCTTGTCTTGCATTGAATACATTCTAATGAAACTTCATTCTTGTTGAATTCTGAGCCTCTTGTCTTAACTGCTGCCAGTTAGGTCCTGGTTGGAATTTGGAAGCCTGAATCTGCAGAGGAGTTACTTAGGATTTGATAATCAAGCAACAAAATTCTTATTTGCTACAGTTCTAGTAGTTTGATCAGAACATTCCAAGGGAAGCATGGTATTTTCATCCATCTTTATTACTGGTGATATCCTTTTACTAATTAAAAACATTTTCTGAAAGTCTGTTTTGGAAAGCATCAATTCATTTTAAGCTTTGCCCTAGTCAAGGGATGAGGACAGAACAAACATATGTATAAGCCTTTCAAAGTTAGTCTTAATTGAGAATTACAGTGAGTACAGGAGAAAAGTGAATCACCAAATGCTTTTATATCCATACCTGTGATCAGTAAAGAGGAAGTTTTATTTAAAAACAATATTCATTAAATATAAACTCATTTGTAAATATTAACTCATTAAATTCTTGTGGCAACTCTACGAGTAGATACGATTATATCCATTTTACTGATGAAGAAAGTGAGACACAAAGGGTTGTGTTCCTCAGGATTTTACAAGTAGTATGGAAATAATAGAAATCAGCCCTAACATTGTGGATATATATTTAAAGCAAATACCAAGTCCCCATGACTTTCTGACCTCAATCCTTTAAGTGTGTTAATGGGATATAGTTATTATGAGATAAGGAAAAAAACATGAAAAGTTTCTCTTCATTGCACGGATCCCTCCAATTACCTAAACTGAGAATTTTTCAGAGACTGTTGATAATCCTCGGTGCAGTATTTTCATTTCTGCTCTTGAACACTCTCTTCCCATTAACTTGACTGTTGTCTGGTAGGCAGATTGTAGACCTCTAACTGACCAATAGAAATGAGTATGTGGAAGTAGGAAGATATGTGTTCTGATTATCCGTTGCTATATTTAAGAAATTACTCCAAAACTTAGTGGTTTGAAACAATGACACCATTTGTTTTGCTTATGAATGTGCAATTTGGGCAGTGTTTGTCAGGGACAGCTTTTCTCCATTTCACTTGGCATCAGTTGGCCAGCTGAAAGGCTTGGGGTTGGAGTCATCTGCAGCTGTGTTGATTGATGCTGCCCATCAGCCAAGATCTGGTCTAGGACTTTGACTGGAACACCTACCTGTGGTCTTCCCATATGACTGCTTGGCTTCCTCACAGCATGGTGGCTAAGTTCCAAGAGTGAGTATCCAAAGATGAAGAAAGCCAGGTGAAGTAACCTCACTCAGAAGTCGTATATGTAGTATTACTTCCAACCTATTCTTCTGGTTGTGGCTGTCACAAAGTTCTGCCCTGGTTCGAGGGAAGGGAATATACCACTCAATGGAGGAGCCTACATTACTTTGTAAGAGAGCATGTGGAATGGATATTTCGGTTCAGCCATCTTTGGAAAACACAATCTTCCATAAGCTTATGTTTAATTAAGCATTTAGGAGTTTAAATATGAAGAAATATTTTGCTTGAACAAACCTCCTTGCTGTAAGAAGAGGGACCTAAATGAACCATAGATTTAACTGAAATAACTGTCCAAAGAATCAAGTTTTGCCAGTAAAGCAATTCTCACATCAGATAGAGAAAACCAAGGAAGGGAGGTGGAAACTTTTTAAAGTTAATTCTAGCCTTGTGCCTACTTCATAGTAAAAATCTTTAGATGTGGGAATTCCCCGAACATATGTAAGGTGGTTCATTTAGGCTGATCACATCTTTAACAGTTGCTAAAGGATCTTATACCAGATGTTAACATTCTAGTTTCTATCAAAGAGCTATGTTGGATTTTTCAATTATTTAGTATAAGAACAATAGAAGTGAACTTTTATGAAGTTCCTTCCCTGTGGACTCCAAGTGAAGTTAACCAGATACATTTTAAGAAACATCGTGACTGTTATAGAGACGTTCTATTTACTGAGTGTCCAACCTTAGAACAAGATGGACCCCAATCTTGAGACATTTACAAGTGAATGCAGGATTTGTAAAACATATTTTTTAAAAAAGTTGCTCTCTTTATGAAGGGGATTAACAATCTACCACATGGCTTTGAGAAGTTTCTCCTGTTATGTGATAAATTTGCACTTAGCCAATTATGTACCGTACTCCAGTCTCTTTCTCAGTAAAAGCACTCTGCATATTAAATAGCTGTTCTGGGTTAATAACAAAACTTATGCTTTTGCAGTACTCTATGAACTCCTGAATGCTTTTACATCTATGATCATATTTGATGCTCACAGCAAATCTATAAGCTGCATAGAATCACGGTTATCTCCATTTTTCAAATTGGGCCCTGAGAGGCAAGTCACATTCGCTGGAGGAGCTGGAGTAGTAATCCCACAACCATACTTCTTGCCCACCTTTCTTTTTACCAACCATGTGATTTTCAGTATTATCCCACACTATGTGACCGATGCATAGGTTGAAAGCACGGTCTCTCTTAGTTTTGGCCACAGCAAACAAGAAGCATGTGGCTGTGCTTATGATAAGGATATAACAGGTGGATCAATGCATTAGAAAGGAATAAGCTTGGAATGGGAGTTGGGAGACATGGGGATTCTTATTCTGGCTCTGCTATTCATTGTCACCCCTTGATGTGGAACATGACAGAGATGGACTTGGATAAATTTCAATTCTAAATGTCTATGATATATAAATGAAAAAATAGAGTAGTTGATAATCAATATCCTTAAAAGAAGTTAAGTAGGTAGTTAGGAATAAAATTATAAAATGATTTTTTTAGTCTAATAGAGTTAAAAGGGAAAATTACCAAAGGAATTTTGAGTGACATTGCAAGACAGAAACAAGGGAGAAGTCTATTTAGAGATAGTCGTTTCTTTGTCCATTCAATAGTTATTTATTGAGCACCTATCATGTTCCAATCACTGTCTTTACAGAGGGCACAAAAAATTCTCTTCCCTCATGGAGCTTGTATTCTAGTGGGAGGAGAGAACAAACAAGTAATATGTGTATGTCAAATGATTAAAAGTGCCATGGAGGGAAAAGGGGATAGCAAGGCCTGGAGGTAATTGTAATTATAAATTCTTGATCCAGGTAGGTCTCACTGTGAAAGGGACATTTGAACAAAGACCCGAGGAAGGAAAGGAGCCAGTCACATAGATTTCTGGGAGAAGAACTGTCCAGGCAGAGGAGTATGGCTGGAGAGGCCGGTGCTAGAGGGAGAAGAAGAGACTGGGTAGAGAGATAAGAGGGTTTTGCAGGACGTTGGGGGCCTTGAAGGCTTTTGTAAGGAGTTTTGGTTTTATTCTCAGTGAGTTGGGGAACCATAGTGGTGGGTTTGAGCTAAGAAGTAACATGATTTGACTCAGGTTTTAAAAGAATAACTTTAATGTGAATTATATCTCAATAAAGCTGTTATTAAAAAAAAAGAACAAAAAAACGCCTCTAGCTATCATTTTGTGACTAGATTGTTGAGAATAGATTGGAAGTAGAAAGACCAGGAAGCTATTATAATCTTCTAAGGTAGAGACTGTGGTCACCTGGATCAGTTGGTAGCAGTGGAGGTAGTGAGAACTGATCAGATTCTATGTGAATGAATGTCAAGCCCGTAGGATTTTTTGACTGGGAGCAAGGATGCCTCCAAGGCTTTTGTCCTGAGCAACTGGATAGATTTACCTTTTATTCAGGGAGAGAAACCTGTGAGAAAGCATGTTGGGCTGCAACCGCTCCACTTGCTATAGCAATTGCTAGGGTGAAAGGAGGCCACACCAAATGGCGGATGTTTAAGTTCCCCACCTGCATGGTCCACACAAGACGGTGCCTAGAGGAAGCAAAGGGGGAGTGTCACTTTTAGTTCCGCAAAAAGCTTTATTGGTAGTTGCGTTTTTCTGCGCTGTGATCAGTGCATGATCAGTAGGCTAAGCATAGGAAAGTAAGGCGCATGCACATGTGACCTTTCCAGTGATTGGCTCTCAGTGTGGAAATCCCAGTTTGCTTAGATATAAATACAAGTACTTTAAAGACAATAAACGGAACTGCTTGATGGAACCCCCGCTGCCTCTGAGTGTTCCTTTGTGGGCTGAATAGGCAGGCTGCGCACTCACCCACCTTCGGGGATCCTTCTTCGGCTTACACCGCAGAGGGCAACTTATCTGGTCCTGTCTGGTGGGGATAGGGACTCTGCCGGGGATCGCTCGGTGGCCACGGCCAGGGAAATCTGGAGACCGGGCCTGGATGACCGAGAGAGCACCCCGACAAAAGCAGATTTGGCTATATGTGTGTGTGTATATGAGTTGGAGGTGGCAGGTGGATTAGAAGTCAAAGGATGTCTGCAAAGCAAAAAAAAAAAAAAAAAAAAAAAAAAAAAAAATCAAAACCAGGAAACAGTGAAAGAAGCAAGCACAAAAGCTGGCTTTTACCATGCTGCTTCCACAAAACCCAGGAATATGGATGATTATTTTACTTTCCAAGAGGATTTGAAAAGGCTTATAATAAAATGAATAAAATGTACAGGTAGAATAAAGATGGAAGCCATTTAAAAAAGAGTAAAAGGCTTAAACCTAATCAAACAGTGGTGGGTCTAAACAAAAGTTCCTGCAGAGAACAATAAGCATATCTGCTTGATCTTTGCAGAGTATTTGTGGTCAGGAATAAAAATACGGGGTAAGGTAGAGGTAAGGAGTATTACAATTCACAGGGATTTTGCAGAGGAGGGCTGGCTGGGAATATCATACTGGTGAAGGGGATGGGAGATTGGTTGGTTGAAAGTGGGAAACTGAAAAAAGAGATAATGGCTTTCTATCAGTGTCATGACTGGAACACACATCAGAATAACCCAGTAGGCATTTAAAGCATACAGATGCAAGGACTCACCCAGACCTTCTAAATCCAAGTCTCTGTCAGAAGACCCAGTACTATCAGGGTTTAAAGCCCTCCAGATGATTCTTATGTAACTCCTGATTAGGAGATGCTGGAGAAAGAAGTTGATGAACTTAATTAGCTTTTAGATAATGTGGATCAGCTAACTGAAATTTTTCTGCAGAGAAAGAGAGAAGTAATAATGAAAAAATAGTTTTGGAGATACTCATTTTCTCATTCTTTTAACGAATATTTATTGAGTACTTATTGTCATAAAGATGGAAACACAGTCCTGCCCTCAAGTAGGTGATAGTCTGTTGAGAGAACCATACACATCACATCCACAGTTTTATAAGGCAGTGCGTTCGTGCTTTCAGTGTTATGAGAACAGATGTGGAAATGGAAGTATTAGGGAAGGTTTTCTGGAAGGAGTGTTACATGAGATGAAAAATAGTTTAAGACAAGAGTCAGTAAATTATGGACCATGGGGCAAATAGCTTGCTGCCAGTTTTTGTAAATAAAGTTTTACTAGAATCACAGCCTTGTTTATTCATTACTTGTTGTCTCTGGCTGCTTTGGTGCTACAGCTGCAGAGATAAGCAGTTGTGACAGAGACCATATGACCCACAAAGCCTTAAATATTTACTACCTGGCCCATTACAAAAAGTTTGCTAACTCCTGCATTCTAGAAAGCAGTCATATGGTACAATGTGACATATGGTAGCATTCAAGGAACTATAAGCAAAAGATTAAGACAGAGAATAGCAGTGTATGCAGCTGGTGAGGTAGGCAGGGATAGGTCACCGAGACCCTGTACCCCATCTTAGGAAGCTTGAACTTTCTCCAGGACAATGGGAATCAAAGAAGGATTTTAAGCAGTGACACCACAGAGTCAAACTTGAACTTGAGGTACATTATTGTGTTTGCTTCCCAGAATATAGATTTGAGGGGGAGAAGACTGTTAGAAACTATTAGCAGTCTTGCAGGAGTAATTTATGCAAGAATTAGAGAACTGATTAAAAGTCTGACCATAAATTTATAAAATGGAATATTATATAATTATAATGAGGTATATCTAAATTATACTGACAAGGAATGATAACTACAATATAAGTAAAGATAATCAAGGAAACTACCTACACAAACGTACAAAACTCATGTGTTAGCATATGCATATTAAAAAGTGAAGATAATATACAGAAAACTGTCAAGTCTTTTTCAGAGGACTGGGAGGTAGAATTACAGGAGACAATTGCCTTTAATTCAACACTTCTCTGTGCACCTTGATTTTATTTATTTATTTATTTTTACAATAAAAATGTATTGCTTTCGAGTCAGACCAAAAAAAAAAAATTAACTTTTTAGAGTTATTCGTGAAGAGAGAGAGAATGAGGGCTCATACTAAGACCAGGAAAAGGAAAGAGGAATAAAGGGAAGAGATTAACTTTTTAGAGTTATTCGTGAAGAGAGAGAGAGAATGAGGGCTCATACTAAGACCAGGAAAAGGAAAGAGGAATAAAGGGAAGAGCATGAACTTAAGAGTGATTTAGGAAGTTGAACTTGCAAAACTTAGTAATGTGGGAGGTGAAAAAGAGAAAGGAAAAAACATGATGCCCAAGTTTCTGGTTTAACTATGGTGAATCGAGGGATCAATAATATAATAAAAATAAAATTAGATAACCTTTATTGATTACTTATGATGTGCAAGGCCTTGTGCTAACTGTACTTTATATACTTTCAGTACATTTAAACTATCAACAAGTAAAGGAGGAATTTTTATTGTTCCCATTTTATAGGTGAGGAAACTGAGCCTCAGAGAGATTAAGTAGGTTACCCAAGATAATGTCATCTGTGAGTGGGTTGATTGGGAGTTGACCAGAGGTCTGACTGATTCTAAAGCTGATGTGCTCTCCCACTCCCCCTTAAGTGATTTCTTTTAAGAGCAAGGAAAGAAAATCAGTTCAGGACACACTGAGTCATTAATGTAGAAGTTTTGATCTAACATCATAAACTCTGAATAAATGAAACAAAAAGAAAAGTCCCAGATTGAATTTTGGAGAATGTCCAAAGTTAATAGATCTTAAAAATCATCAAAGTTTTAAAAATAATGTCATGGAATATATAAAATACTTCCCGCTTTACTTGTGTTTGTATACCTGACATGCTTCTGATGCAGTAAATAATGCACGGTAAAAAGGAATTAGAATAAAACAAATTTGATCATTTTTCTGCATCAGAAATCAGAGGTTTGGTTTTGTCAGTTTAATTCAGTGAACATTGAGTGCTCACTGTGCAAAAGATGTTGATGCTACAGTCTTACCAACTTTAACTATTTATGTGTCTAAAATTCAGTACGGCAAGGAAGAAATAAGATCCCAAAGACGGATAATTTTCTAAACAGATCTTTGAACCGATATAAGTTCAAGAAATATCCAGAGTCATTATGCACCTCTGTTTTTCATCAGATTATTACTCTATGTTTTGTTGAGGAATTCTTTCTTTGACAGAAGTATTCCCAGCTCTGGTTAGGAGTGTCTGGGTTAAAGGTAAACTGAACTGCCTGAGGAAATGCAGTGGGCCTCTGTGCAAGAGAGAGAAAATGATGTGCCTCCCACTGTGAGGGAAGCAATTTCTCATTGTGTCACTTCACTTGGCATTCAGCCACCAGAGGGGACATGGACCAGAGGGAAATAAATTCTGCCAGCCGCCTAGCTGGCTTCTCTGCCTTCCAGAGAAGGACCCTAGCCATCCTCACTTGGAGGTGGGAATAGAGCGTCTCTTCCCATTTGATGAGAAACAAAGTGGGTTTACCAGCAGCGAGGACTATGCTTTCCCCAGTGAAGGCTAAAACAGACCTTAAAGACTTTCTAAAAGGCACAGAAGAATGTACCGTTAAAATGGACTTGAAAACATCATGACGGTTTTCCTTAGTGCCAAGTCCTGTGTACACTTTACTTCCTTTCTAATATGTTATTGGCTTTCATCTAAATATAGATATGGGCTTTCAGAAAGAGAAATCAGATTGTCAAGACTGACCATTCAACATAAAGTTTGTACATTGCATAAAAATGTGTTTTTGACACAGTAAAATACATTCCCTTTATGCTCATTGTAATTCACTTTATAGTGACTTGCTTAATGGCAGGACATATATCATTTATACTGCTATCCTTCATGCTTTTAAACTGTAATATCCTTTCCTCAATGACTACTTGTCAATTTCACTGATATGGATTTGATTTCATAAATTAACTAGGCCAATTAAGTAGAGAGTTATCATTAGAATAAGAAGTGGAAGCAAATAAATATTAATCTTCCTTCTCTGAATGTCAGTATTCCAACACAACTTTGCTCATACTTGAACACTGCTTAATGGAAAAAATACACCTCTCCATTGTCAATTTAGTATTACCTAATTTAAATATTTATGAGTATTTTTCATTCATTTTCTCATTCCAAATCCATCCTACTTTGGGGCAATTGTGTTTCTATGTCAATATAAAATGTGGGGAATGAGCAAATACCAGAACTTCATCATTTAAGGATTCTGATTGTGGTAATTTGCTTGGCTTTTCCATCTGGCCTCTTCACCTGTGGGACATTTATTTCAGAGGCACGTGCACCACATCATATACTACCAGTTTACCTTCTAGGCTTTGTTTTGTATTGCTTTCGTCATTTTGCCACTCTCACAGATTTTGGGAAACCACCTGGAGGTGACAGTGTTTGTCAGAGAATAACATTTTAAGTGCAGCCTGTTTCAAAGAGTGTCTCTTTTCTAAAAACTTAGAGTCAGGGACTTCTTCCTCATCTCTAAATGATTCTTCTTCCAATATTAACATGAATTTTGCTCTGTCTTTCTTGGAGATGGAAAAGAGTTTGTAAACCCCTGTTTTATAAACATTTTGTATACACAAATGCAACGATAAAATCATCCTTTAGCCTTTTGTTTCCCTCTGAATTGGATAAAGCCAGCTTCTTTTATCTTTTTTCTAGATCCTATTCACAATCTTTTGTCTTTTGGAGGAGAAGGGAGAGGTTGCTCTTCTCAGAACTCTTTCAGTGTCTCCCTCCTAAATTATAGAAACATCAGATTGCTTTGATAAAAGAACATCTTCCCATATTGGTCTATGAAAATAACCCAGAAGAGAATATAATACAGGGATCCATGGGAAAAATCGACTTGAGATTCCTGTATTTCAATGTTAACTCTGCTCTCACTACCCATCCATAACTCTGAATAAGAGTAGCTTAATCATGTGCCTCATACACACACACACACACACGCACACATCACACATCACACACGCAACACATATATACTCATACACACCATAAACATACAGACATGCACTCACACACAGAACATTCACACACAACACATACCATACACAGTCACACAAAGAGCTTACAGAACATTTTGGGATCCATACTGGACTTAGGTTTCCCTGCTTGTTTTGATTAAACACTTTGCATCTACAAGCCAGCAAATCAGAGCTGCTGTGTCTCTCCAAGTTCACTTACCCCTTGCAGCCCTTCAAGCCTCAGTAGTTTTACCATAGCAATGATTTTTCACTAAGAATTTTAAACAAGACTTTGCCATTGGACATCCTTTGAAATAGTTAGCTTTGCTTCACAATTTTTTATTACTTGCCAAAATCACAAATAAAAGGGACTATGTCCTCTAATGCTTCTTCTTTGGTCATTATCTTAGAAAATATGCAGAGACTGGTCCAAGTAGAGTGCTCCCCAAACCTTGCTGTTACTTTGAGAATAGTTTTAATGAGGCTTGTAGCTAAGCCAAGCTCTCCTGTTGTGTTATTATTTGGGCATGTGGAAGCCCTAGTGATTGTTCTGTGTGGGGGAACTGGCAACACTCACATGCCCTCTGGGTAGAGGCAGAGCCTCCAGCAGGAAAAATTAGGGAAAGAGAAAAAAAAGGAGAGGAAATGTTTATCACCCATCTCCTAGCATTTTATGGCAGTGTTATGGTGAACTGGGAGATGGATGTGTATATTCATGGATTTTGCACCACTTTAAGCACTAATAACATTAAATCAACCTTAATACTTCATGCCAAATGTGCTCTAAAAGAGGGAATAATGGGAATTTTTGTTGACTTTAGTAAAGCATCGAAAGTTACACTGGAAACACATAAAATGCTACAATGCAGAGGTCACAATTATGCTAATATCATGATAATATAAAATATTAAGTCACCAAAATGACAGGATTTACAACCAACTATCCACAGTCCCCAGAAACCTTAGCGATAAGCTCATGGTAAACACAACAGCCTGTCCTCCCAAGGAGTCTGATTACAAATTTAAATATGTATATGATTACAACTCTGCCAGTCTCCCACCCCTAGAGACAGACAAAGTAAAATTTGATTTATATCATACCTGGAAATCTATTGTGTTGGATTCACTGTATTTTGCTTCCAGGTCTGATGAATTTTATGTGTTTTGCAAGTTGCTTTTGGGAAAAACAGAGACTACTACTAATGTTCTGAATAGCCTGTAATCTCAGGAACTAAGACTTAAACATTAATACAGAATAGTCAAATATTTGGAAATGGAATACTGGCAAATGGAAAATGTTTTATTTGTGTTACCTTCTTTTTTTGATATCCTGGTTTTTGTCTTGAGGTCCAGCGTTGAAAAGCCTTTTACCCTGAGCCTTAATCTCATGGCCTTAATTTATCTTTAACTCTGGCCTCCAGTCACATTAAAGTCTCTCTTTCCATGGAGTTCTTGGGACATAATAACTTTATCAGTGGTCCTAGTTATCAGGGAAGGTAGAAACATCATGGCTAGGCAGCTTTCTTAATTATTGTCAATTCTGACCAAATAATACTGACTTCTATTTAACTTAACCAATGTCATTATGACAATAAAAAGCAAAGGGAAATAAAACTGCAATTAAAGTACAATGTTACAAACTGATGCTCTTTCATACTTCTTTGTGCTTAGGTCTTTATTGCAACTATTTTATTATGCCAACTAAGCTCAACAAATGCATGTTTACAAGGGGTATGCTTTTTTTTTTCAGTGTTAAATGCATGTGTGTTGCCTGCAGTTACAGTTTACTCTGGCAAGGGTAATAAGTATATATAAATATATATACTTAACCATTATATATTCATATATTATTGGTACCATCACCATTAATTAGTCTACCAGTAGAGTGTGGACTAGCCTCATCCCCAAACTGGCTACCAACTGGGACAAAAAGTCATGCTCACCTAGATGCTTATCTAGGCCACCCCTTTACCCATCTGTCATTCTGTCACATCATTAATGCTAATACTGTGGATGACAATAAAATAAAACAAGTTGCCCCCAGAGGAATTCCTATTCATGTGCTGTTAAGAAGAGCTCTAAAGCCATGTTTTTAAAGTGCGGTTTGCAATCCCTAGAGGTTACAGTAAAGTTCTTACAGGAGTTGGCGGCTTCAAAAGAGCACTGAAACTCTATGGACACTTTTCCTCCATCAGTCCCTCCATCCTAGCAAGAGGCAATCAATATTTCTTGATCTCCAATTTTGTGCAAAACTCTGTTTGTGCTTAACCATTCTGGCAATCCCCTTCCTTGCCAGCTCCCTCTTTCTGGGACAAAAGGAATGTGCTGTTTCTTCTAACAGAAACTTTTGAGCACATTTATTTTCTTTGATTCATGAAGAATTTTGGTTGGGGTTGGAGGGTTTCTATAACTTCATACTTGATTTAGAGAATAAGAGAATATGGGGAAGACACTTCCAACATTATCAAAGTTATATATTTTTCTAAATAAATGGGATTGTTTCCCCTTTTTCTTGGGAGGCTCAAGTTGGCTTGCTTCCCAAATGCAACCTTTTGGCTAATAAATTCCTTTTGAAAAGAAGCGTGAAGCCCTTTTGGTGTTATAAATAGTATACAAAGCAGAAGGGAAAGGATCATGTAATTGCAACACAAAGCCTGTGAGATGTCTATGGGATAAAGCAGATCTTATTCTTTACTCAACATTTAGTAACTTTATATTAGAAGATGTATTTTAATAAGCATTGACAGTTTTTCTACCTATTTACCTCTGATACAGCCTGAATGATTTACTGATATGTAGTTATACATCTACAACTACAGCTCAGAAAAAAATACAGTAAGGATTCAGTCATGTACTGCTATCATGGGCCTTTAGGCAATCCTCTATAAGGCAAACTGCAGTCTGGGATTAGATCTGAAAAGGCAAAAGATTTTGCTGTTCCATGGAATTCCTGAAGAACTCAAGGCAGTTAATTCATTCTCTCTTTCTCCCTCTATCTCTCCCCGTTTGCCTCTCTCTCCCCTCTCTCCTTGTATCCCTCCCTCTCAACTGTCCTCTTGCGCATCCAAATATACACCTTAAAAAATTCACTTCTTGGGATGGTCTGTTGTCTTCCCCACTCTGACCCTTTCCCTCCCAAATTCAATGCTCTGTTTTTGGCAGGCATTTAAAACCCTGAAGACATAAACCTCACTTTGTCAATGTGGCAGTGAGGCCCAACACATCAGTAAATGTCACAGAAGTGTCACCCCTTTACATCATAACTGCAGTTCATTTCTCTGCATTGACAGTGAGGCTTATACTGAGTAAGGATTAGAATGGGCATATTTCCAGATCTTAATTGCATCAGGCATAAGGATGAGCAACAGCATTTTTCTTTAGGGGAGAGGAGAGGAGGAGGCAGAAAGAGAGGGGAGAGTAGTGCTGAATTTGGCCATCTAGAGCCTCATGCGTCCCCGTTTATCAAGAGATAATAGGATTAAGCTAAGCTATGGGACTTCTCTGGCTAATGCTGCCTTCAGCAGGGGTCTAATAAGGATAGATATAATTGGGTAAATGGCGAATAAGAATGAAAAAGTACAGAGTATAAGCACAATGCTTAGGAATAAATAATGACAAATTGGATTTTGTCCAATCTCTGCAGACTTGGTTAAAATCTGGCATCCTACACTGAATTATAAGGGAAAACATCTATCTTTCTTCTTTCCTAACTTGTCTTCATTCATTGCAAATATCAGAAAGTATCCTCTCAAGTTTAACTGGAATGTATCAGTACTGCTCATATGAAATCAAGTAGGAACTATTAAGGAACATTCAAATAGGGTTAAAGAAACAGAGTAAATTAAGTGCCTAAAATCAAATGTGATACAAATTAGAATTTGTGTCTTTGACCCTTATCCATTTACAGAATTTGCCCCATTAACAGCTGGAAATTTATTTTCACTTTCTTCACCTCTCTAAGAGGAAAGCAAACATATAACATAGCCCCAAAGGAGTAATTAATTAGATCATTTACTGACATGGATTTGAATAGTTTATTTAAATACAATTCTGTTATTTATTTATTTTACAACATTATGCAAGAGGTTGAAACTCCTCTTCTAATTTGCACTTAGCAAGAGTCTCTGAAAAAATATCAGAGTGAAAGAAGTAAACAAACCAGTGATCAAAGGGCCACATTCAGAAATGCATAAAAGAATTTCACCAGGATGAGTGTTTCAGTGGTAAAAAAATATAAGGGGTAGGTTGAGTTGGGAAGTTGGGGGGACTGTTTGTTTTGTATTCCCATGGGCATATTTTAATAAACACAATGAGTTCATTGATAAGATGCTATATAAAAAGGTAGGAAAGGAAATTTTAAAAATAACGGATGCCAGTGTAGGGTAAGAAAGGTATAATGAATGTGCAGATTATCACAACAAAATGAAGACTGCTTTTGAAAACAGGCAGTGGAAAATTCATGAATTTAGAAACAAGTTAAAAAAAAAGATAACTGCAACCTCACAAATGATAAAAGTTGTAAATTCTTTCCAGAAAATGAAAGGTTCTTCAAGTATATTTTCAAAGAATGGAAATAAAAGTAGGAAATTAGTTCACCAAACGTGAGTACCAAGTCTCCTCTAGAATTAGGTAGGTTTTATTCTTTTTTGAAAAACAAATTATAAGACGTTAGGGTAGATGTTCTCATTCAATACCTTTACATAAGTAAATGGTCCTATAAAAGCTTGTATATGTCATTTAAATATTTTTATTCAATGGGCATTTAGGGAAATCCCTGACTAAATAGTCATATATGCTCCTCAGCTTTATTCCTCTGGCCTGTTGGGTTTATAAAACTCTGATCGCTATAACTGTAGAACACAGAAAAAATTTCTCTCTGGTGCTATTATCCCATAGATAGTTTAAAGAATAGAGCAGCTGAAGAGCTGTGAAGATACTGAACTGGCATTTCAAAAGGGGAGTGGATAATAGTTTATGCTCTAAAATCCTAACTTTAAGAGAGAAGGAGCAGAGTACACTTCACCTAACTCTCACTGCAAAGCTTCCCTTCTCTTCTGTCTCTCCCACTTCCTTGTTCTTCCTCCATAATGTCTGTATCCCTGTCCCTGCCCTTCCCCCATCCCTCTTGCCACTGCCTGTCACTTCTTGTCCTCATCTATCAGATGGGGGTGCATAGGTACTATGCCTGCCTTTCTACCTTTCTCTTTACTTTTTCTCCACCATTTTTCTTCCCTCCTTTTTCCATTTCTCTTTCTTTTACTGAGTTGGAACTAAAGAATTATTTTGGATATAGTTAAAAAATTTTAAATATGCAATTATAAATGAATTAAAACATTTTGATGAATATACAAATCATTTTTAAAGAAGGCAGTCAAACACTCTTTATTTTTTAAGATAAAATACAATGCTAGACTGAAAGATTTGTTTTGCAATCCAGTTGTAGAAGGCAAAGGAGAACCTGAGGCAGAGAAATTCATCCCAAGTGTGTTTGACTGTGTAGTCTCCCTTTTATGTTTTAACAACAAAAAGTTGATGGGTAAATAACCAATTTAAGCTAAAATAGAATATTCAACTATGCAAATAGTATAAGGCTCTGGTATAATTTAGAAACAGGTGAACAGAAAAATGATGCCATCTCTGAGTGGCTCAGCGAGGTGTTCTCGTGCTTAAGTCTGCAGGACAGTGTGGCCTCCTTAGAACAGGCAGTAGTCACCTAGATAAGTGTTGGTATGCCTGTCTTTACCCGTGGGTTTTGTTTTGTTCTGTTTGAACAGAAATCAAGGATAATATTTTACTAAGATACAGTTCCAAAGTTATGTCCTTTATTATCTATCCTGAGCAGGAGAACCACCAAATGTAGCTGACCTCGCCCACAACATATGGAGAAACTAGTGGGAAAACTTGAACCTGGGTGTATTAGCCTGTTTCTGTTGCACCTGGGTGTATTAGCCTGTTTCTGTTGCTTATAACAAAATACACAGAACTGGGTAATTTGTAAAGAAAACAAAATTTATTGCTTACAGTTTCTGAAGCTGGGAAGTCCAAAGTCCCAGGAATATATCTGGTAAAGGTGTTGGTGGTGGCTTTACAGCAATGCAGGGGTCTCACATGACAGAAAATGGTGGAGCAGAGAGAGAGACTAACCTTCTCATGCACTGTCATTTTAAAGCCCTCAGAACCATGCCCTTGAGCACCATTTTTAATCCATTCACTACTGCACAGTCCTACAATCTAATCACCTCTTCAAGGCTCCACCTTTCAATTACCATAATAGGATTTCCTACCCTTCCAATAGTCACAGTGGGGGCCAAGTATCTAAAACATAAAACTTGAGGGACACAATTCAAGCTTCAATGAGTTTTGGGGGAAATTCAAAAGCTTCAATGAGTTTTGGGGGACACAATTCAAGCTTCAATGAGTTTTGGGGGAAATTCAATCCACTACCCTGGGTATTCATTGAGGGACACAATTCAAGCTTCAATGAGTTTTGGGGGAAATTCAATCCACTACCCTGGGTATTCATTGAGTCCTAAAGGCAAAGTCAGAATGGTTCCTGCCCAGCACATAAAATACCTTTGACACAGCAGGCACTTAACCTGATGATAAATGATGAGGGGTCATGGTATCAGGTGAACAGTCCTGTCACAGGGGCTTAAGTAGCTTCTCCATTAGAAAAGTCACTGCAGGATTATATGACCACTAATGGGACCTGGTTGTCACTTCCCATGCTTTCCTATCACCAGGCTACTGAATGAGCCAAGCACCTCCCTTAAACAGCTTCCCCCTTCATCAAAATACGCTCCTTTTCTCCATCAAAGGTCAGCTTACAACTGACCTCCTCCTGGGCAGTGACACCTTTTCAGATATTCCCACCCCCTTTCCCCCAAATAGGCTTTTAGAAAGTTTTTGTGTAGCATTATGCATTTTTACAAATTCCACCAGGTAATTTCCTTGTAAATGTTCATTCAACAAATATTAAGTGCCTATGTATGCCAAGCACTATTTTGAGGTATATGAGTGCAGCAGTGAACATAACAGACAAAATGTTTTGCCTTCATGAAACTTATACTTGATAAAGGATGTTAGACTTTAAATAAAATAAATAAGGGTATCATACGGTATGTTTGAAGGCAGTAAATTCTATGGAGGAAAACAAAGCAAAGAAGGGATATGAGGATTATCACGGATGGCAGGGTTTTAGTTGTGAACAGGATGGTCAGAGAAGACCTAATGAAAAAGTCACATTTGGGTGCAGAGGGCTGGGGGTGGGGAGGAAGAACTGAGTGTCCGGATAATTAGCACAGTGAGGGTGGGGACCTCATCCATCTGGAGACTGGATTAGCATCCGGCTCACAGATAGCAATTGGTAAATATTTGGTGAACAAATGGTAATCTTTGTTTGTCTGGTCCTTTCTCTTCCTTCTGAGCATTACCTCATGAAAAGAAGGAGGTACTAATACCATTCTTCCTTCCCATAGTGCATTTTACAGAGCTTGACCAACAGGAAGCACTCAGTACAGTAGTCCCTCCTTATCCGCGGTTTTGCTTTCCGCGGCTTTGGTTACTCACCGTCAACAGTAGTCTGAAGATAATAGGTAAGTACAATACAATAAGATATTTTAACAGAGAGAGAGAGACTACTTTCACATAACTTTTATTACAGTATATTGTTATAATTATTCTATTTTATTATTAGTTATTGTTAATCTCTTACTGTGCCTAATTTATAAATTAAACTTTATCATAAGTGTGCATATATAGGAAAAAACACAGTATATGTAGGGCTCAATACTTCCTGTGATTTGAGGCATCTACTGGGGGTCTTGGAATGTATCCCCTTTGGATAAGAGTGGACTATTATAATAGCCGAATTCCTGACCTAAAGATGAAAATAACCAGTAAGGATTTGTAGAATAATAACACAGGCATAGTGGTTTCTCACACAAATGCATTTATAAAAATTAATTTCACACATTTGTGAACGTTTGTGGGGAGATGATAATGCTTAGAGGGATTTGGATTTCAGTGTAACCACCATATCACACTCAAGTTTTCCCTAGGTTAAAAAGCCATCATCAGCAGAAGGGTACATTGTTACTCAAATTATTTAGACTGATGAAAAGGTCCTCATTCCAGAGATCTCTACTGAGCTCCCAGGCTGGTATATGCATATAATTGAGAGAAATAAATATAGTCCAGGGACTTTTAAACTGTAGAGAGAGACACAAATCAAGGCAAGATGGATTGTGACTATAGTTTCACCTGATATCTGACCCTTCACTGACTTCGTATTTCTTGCCCTGATGCATCACAGAGGGATAAAACCTGGCTCATCGGGAGCTTCAGTCATTATTAAAAGGAAAGAATCTTTTAATATGAGGGTGGATCCTTCTGCTTTTGGTAAATAGAGGTGATTCATTTATAGGAATAGTAAATAGTACTGTTGGAGAGGTAAATAGGTATAAAGACAAAATGAGAAAATAAAATCCAAAGACTCATCCTAGCTTTCTCATGTGTAGACAGTTTTTCCTCCTGGGTTTGTGATAAGAATCTCTTATGGCTTCCTCATGTGCTTGGCCTCATCTTTGTGTAAAATTCTGCAGCATTCCAAATTACCACCAAGAATCCATCTTCCTGAAGATGAGACACCAGGAGCAACAGAGATTGGCTAAACAGGAGGTGTTTTGAATGAAATGCATAGTTTAATCACATTCTACTTTCAGAAAACTACTTCATTTAAGTCAGTGCTTGCCTGGGGTAATAATTTATGCTCCACACTCGAGTAATCACCAGGAAGATTGCTCAGAACCCATCCCATCACATACATAGCCACCAGTATTCAGGGCCCAAAGTAAACTTCTGAAAACTTTGATCTAGATAATCACAGCAAAATTCAGACCTCCGGTTTTAGTGCCTCCCACCCTTCAGATAGAATAATTTCATTTCTCATGCTCTGTACTAACATTTGGAAGTGAAGTTTGTCCTCTTTTCTCCTAATCAACAGATTTAAAAAGATAGTACTTTTGAACATTAAAAATGCTCAATTTTCCAAGTATATTTTATCTCATAAAAATGGAAAAAATTTGTCTTCTACAAAAATTTCTTTCTACAAAGTGGCAGCAAAGATCATTTATTTTTAAATTTGAATTTTATCACAAGATCTCCTTGATCTTTTCTTGGCCCATATTAGGATTTATATAGTTCTGTGACGTATACTTGGATTTGCATTTCTTCTCAGTTCTGTTCTCTCTGTCCCAAGGAGGGTTGCCACGTATGGATGTTCAGGTCGTATAGTGACCAAGGGTGCCACATCTGAGGGGTCCTAGTGCATGAATGTGAGTGGCTGCCTGTACGCCCCGTGTTGTGGTTGTGTATATGAGCAAGGGAAAGTATCGAGCAAGTACGTGGGTGTGAGCAGCCTCATTTAAGCTCTGGAAAGCAACCTGGGCAGAGCAACCAGGCCTCACTGTATGGTTGTCCAAGTTGTGCACTATTACACTAATGTAAAATCTTTTACTTGAGGAAGGAACATATTTTTCTCATTCTCACAAAGGCGTATACGGACTGGCTGCTGTTCCGGTGCAGACACAAGTCATAAAGAGAAATAGAAACACGTACCGGCCAGCTGCCAAAAAAAAAAAAAAGAAACCAGTCTAATGGCCCTTCATTGTGAGTAGCATTTTTCTATTGTCCCCAAATTCCTGCTTTAAAAATTGCCTCTTCCTCCCAGCATCCTCAGCTGTCGCTTGATTTTCATTCAGCTAATCTCAACCCCGAGCACGCCTTCCTTTCTCTGCTACCACTAAGATTTGCAGAATGGACTGTGTTACTAAATTACTATAAAAGCTGTCAGTGTTTCATCAAATAATTAGTCAAATCACTTACTTAACCAGAAGCAGCTCTGGACTACCAGGAAAGAGACAGTGGTTTGAATTTGGTGGTGACATGCTGTAGATGCACTAAACTTCTCTGAGCTGTAATTCCTGTTCTTTAACATGAAAGGTAAATAATTGTCTTCCAAGCTTTCAGTTCTGAAACTCTCAAGCAGTCTTGCTTGACTAGATATTTAAGTTGGGTAGTCAACACGGTCAGAGTATGTTCTAGCAACCCTGCGCCTGTGTCCCAGCACACTGAGGAGCCCAGCAGATTTCTAACAGACATGGCCCCTCCTCAAACAGGCCTCTAAACTCCTATTTTTACAGTATAATTTTTCTTCACCTAACCTTTAAACTTTCAAGGTAGTAGTTATCTCATCAATCCAGACCAAACTCAGTAGACATTTCGCTAAAAAGAATAGAGACAAAGAATATCACTTTCCTGATACTGTTCAGCAATTTTCAAGCTGCTTTGGCCTCCTATTGGGAACTTTCATGCTTGGTTTGTTTATGCTCTCAGATGAATCTGTTTTGAGGTGTTTATCCTAGTGGTTAAATTTGAAGAGGTGAAGAAAAGTCAAACTCTCCCCAATATCACCTAGGAGGAGTCTAAAATAATTGGTGCACATCAAAAAATTTCTTACATCTGACAAAGGAAGAGAAGGTTCTATTTCCTTATAAGAGCAGAGTTTTCCAGAATTCTGAGCCAGGGAAACTAAAGAACAAATTTGCTTTTCCTCCAAAGGTAAAGGTACTGATTTTTTTTATTAACATGCATAGCAGATATTATTTCATAATGTAATTTCCCACTTAAATTTTTGTTTCATATTTCTTCATTCCCTTAACCAAGTTCCAGACATAATAGTTAAGATTAGTGGATCATCTTTCTGAAATTATACATTTTAATTATGATTATTTGATAAGCATTTCAGACATACTCACCCATATATCACATAAAATCAGAAATAAGTGTGTATATCAATATTAGTTTAATCCCAAATGGAGGCTTTATTTAAACTATCAAGGACTTGATTACAGGAGCTTTGAGATTAGAAATGAGATTTACAATTGGCTAGAGGGAAATATTTAAATATCTTTGCTAGAGCAAATTATAATCATTTTTTAAAAAGATTTAAAATATGAGTGTACTGAGAATTCCTTCTAAGATATGCTATTATCGAATTATGCTTTCTTTTTTGTAGTCACCTCTTCAACTATTTAGAAAACAACTTGCCCATAAGCAAGGAACATTTATTTTATATCTTACAGCTAGCAAAGTAAGCCTTTTGTGGAAAACATGAGTGCTAAGTAATTTTCCATTTGGAATTTCATATAAAACTGAGGGTGTGAAGTCATCTACTTCTTTATGTTATGTCACTAAAAAAACCAAGTATGTGTTGTTTTTAAATATCTTTGGCTACAAACAACACTCATGAGTTAACCGTGGAGTTATTAAATAATAATCCTGGTACAGTTATATTTGTCTTTGATCTGGTTCTCACTACCATTCTGATGGCATTCCCTGCAAATCTGTGCTGTCTCCTCAAACTGCCAAGCGTGCTCCTGGCTCAGAGTCCTTGTACTTGCTGTCTCTACCTCCCACAGTTCCCTCTTCTGGAAAGCTATATGTCTGCCCCCCTCAATTTATGCAGTTTTCTATTCTAATATCATGTCAACAAAGGGCTTTCCCAACCACCTCTCCCCAAAAGGAGCACCTCCTAGTCCCAGCATTCCCTGTCACCCTTTTTCTACTTTGTTTTCCATAGCATTTATTGGCATATGTTATGTAATTACTTGGCTTTTGACCTTGTTTGTTCTGTCCATGTCTCTCTCAAACTAGAGCTGGAACTCACCAATTCTGTTGTATTGTTGTATCTCCCATGTTTACAGGTATATATTTTTTGAAGGAATGAATTTAATTAAATAGACATTTATTAAATATTCGCTATACATAAGGCACTGTTAGGTAATACAAGCATTATGAAGATAAGTTGCAGATTGCCTGGGAGAAAGAACAATAATTTAAATACAAAGGAAAAAAAATAAAATCATAAGAAGGGTCCAATCAAAGTGTCATGTGCATCAGAAAAGAGAGAACATATGTCTAATTGATGTGGCTAAAAAAGGCTAATGGAAGGAGGTAGCATTTCCAAGGGATCATGATGACTGGGCAGGGAGAGCTTTTGCTGGCTGAGATAACAAAGGATATTTTGGGGATGGAAAAAACTGACCCAACAGAGGCATTAGGAGTATTGTTTGTGTTTGGAAAGTAATGTCTGAGTGAGGCCTAGGCCTAAGTATGGAGTAATGGAGTGGAGGGTGATGAAAGAGAGATTGGGAATCTATTGTGTAGTACTCTGGATGTCATCCTGGAAAATGTGGAATTATTAGGCAATGAAGAGGCAGTGAAGGATTCTGAGGAGTGACGTGATAAAGACTGAGCTTCAGGAAAACTAATCTGGCAGTGGTGTATGCAGTGGATCAGAGGAGAAACGTTAAAGCCCCGTTAGGAGTTTATTGCTGTTCCTTAGAAGCAGAGAGGCCATGGCTTGGAAAGGAGGAGATGGAAATAATCCAGGGGACTTGGCCATGAAAAGTAAAGGGTAAGAGGGAGTTAAGAAGAAATTGATGGCATAAGGTGGGCATGATTGGAAGAATTGTGTTGCAGTTATCTAAACAGGAAAGTAAGGAGGAAGACCTGATTTGTAGCGTGAGATGGTGAGCTTATATTGGAACAATGAGATGAAGGTACCAACAGAATATCCAGAATAGATGGATGTATTGAGGCATTTTGAAACGTGAAACAGGCCCTGAATCAAGAGGTGAGAGCTAGAGATAGGGACCCAGACATCAAGTGTGTGGAACGCTGGTGAGGTAGTCAGTGGGTGATGCAGCTGTAAAAGAGGAAGCAGGAGAAGGAGCCAAATGGACCCCAGTAGAGATGAATGTGTGGTGGGAGGGATGGAAGAGCTAGAGGAAATGAGACAGAGCCGGGCCTGCATTACAGAGTCCCAGAAGGCGCAGGTATAGAGAAGGTATGGATGGTCAAGAGGCTCGGTAACCAAGATAGTGAAAAAGATGAAAGGCAAGAAAAGTATTCCTAATATTATAATTTTAAATTTATTGGTTACCAGTTTTAGAACAGTGGTTATCTAGAATGGTGAGGCTGGATTCAAACTATAAACAGTTAAAGAGAAAATGGATTAAAGCAAGCAGAAGTACAAGACAAAGGCCAGTTTTAGAACAGTGGTTATCTAGAATGGTGAGGCTGAATTCAAACTATAAACAGTTAAAGAGAAAATGGATTAAAGCAAGCAGAAGTACAAGACAAAGGCCACTTTTTCAGGTCATTTTCACTTATTCAAAGGAGGGAGAGACTTAAGATGGCATCAGAATGGAAGATATTCTGTGAATAGAGGAGAATCATTCTGGCTGCAAAAGAATCATGAATCTGTTATGAAATGCCCTTCCATTTGATTCTGCCAATAACCCTGGTGAAGTGGTAAAACTAGGATTATATCTGCCTTTGACAGATGAGAACAAGGATGCTCAACAAGGTGAAATGATATGCAAGGCCACTTCATTCATTCATTCATTCATTCATTCATTCATTCATTTGGCATGTCATGTTCAGTGTCTTCTGTATACCAGGCATCATGTTAAGGGCTGGGGATTCGATGATAAATAAGATACATACTATCTCTTCCCTGACTGGGCTTATGTTCTAGGGCAGCCAGCTAACACACACACGCGCGCGCACACACACACACACACACATGCACACATGCACACATACACATATATGTACACATAGCAAACTGATAATCTGTGTCAGTGCTATGAAACTAATAAGGGGCTAGGATAGGGACTCAAAAGGGAAAATTTCTTTAGATAAGGTGATCTCACTTCTCCAGGAAAGTGATATTTATATAGAGCCCTGTAGAGGGTAAGAAGGCATTGAGGTAGAGAAAGTGAATTGCAAGAAAGAAAACAGCATCAATAATAATCTAAAGGTGAAGCAGGGCTTGGAGTTTTGAGGAACTGGAGGGGAAAATATGTGATTATATTTTAGTGAACAAACAGGAAGGTGGCATGAGATGCATTCGTAGACAGAGGTGCCTCATGGAGGGTCTTACAGGACAAGTCAATCTCTGAGTTTTATGTACAATGGAAAGCCATGAAAGTGTTTAACTTAAAACATCCAATTATCTTTTAAGAAGATATTCTTATGGCTGTGTAAAGAACAGGTTGTAGAAGGGAGGGAGAGAAGGAAGCACGAAGAGAGAAGAGCTAGGAAGCTCCCAGAGGCATTCCCAAGAGAGGGAATGGTAAGCTGGACTAAGGCAGGGCAGTGCAGATGATGAAATGGTTCAATATATATTTTGCAAGTAGAATTAATACAAGGTATTGGTCATTTGCATATTAGGGAGAATAAAGAAAAGAGAATTGAAACTGACTCCTGTGCTCGAATTACTGGGCAAGTAGTGGGTCCATTCACTGCAGGGGAGAAGAAGGCAAGGAGGGCAGTTTTGCAGTACTGGAATCAAGAAGACTATTTGGCAGCCACTTTGGAAGACAGTTTGGCAGTTTCTTACTCTTGCCGTGTCACCCAGCCGTTGTACTTCTTGATATTTAACCAAATGAGCTGAAACTTATGTCCACACAAAAACCTGCATACAGATGTTTATAGCAGCTTTATTCATAATTGTTAAAACAGGGAAGCAACCAAGATGCCCTTCAACAGGTGAGTGGATAAGCTGTGGTACATCCAGACAATGGAATATTATTCAACGGTAAAAAGAAATGAGCTACCAAGCCATGAAAAGACATAGAGGAGAGGTAAATGTGTATTACTTAGTGAAAGAAATCAGTCTGAAAAGGCTACACACTGTATGATACCAGCTACATGTTATTTTGGAAAAGGCAAAACCATGGAGATGATAAAAAGATGAGTATTTGTCAGGGGTTGGGGAGAAACAGATGAATAGGTGGATCACAGAGGGTTTTTAGGACAGTGAAAATGCTCAGTATGATATTATACTGGTAAATACAGGTCAATACACATTTGTCAAAACCCATAGATTGGGGCCGGCCCGGTGGCGCATTGGAGAGTGCACC
>NW_007726650.1:434828-435294 GCF_000696425.1 Galeopterus variegatus
AAAAAAAACCCATAGATTGTACAGCAGCAAGAGTGAACCGTAATATAAACTATGGACTTCGGGTGATAATGATGTGTTAATGTATCTTCATCAGTTGTAACAATGGACTACCCTGGTAGGGGATGTTGATGGTGGGGGAGGCTGTGTGGGGCAGGGGTGAGGGTCAAGGAGTATTTGGGAACTGCCTCCGTTCTTTCTGCTAAAATTTGCTGTGAACATAAAAATACTGTAAAAATATTCTTTTTAAAAAGTCTATTATTCAGAGAAAAAAAGGAAAAAAGGGCCACTAGGGATATATTAAGTTTGAGATGACTGGAGGCATCCAAGTTAAGATGTCAGAAAGGCAGTGAGATATTTGAACCTGGAGATCAGAGGAGCTATCTGGTCTGGAGATACATGAGGGTGCTTCAAAAAGTTCATGGAAAGATTTGTATTATTTTTTAATTCTATTTTTCCATGAACTTTT
>NW_007726650.1:435615-446471 GCF_000696425.1 Galeopterus variegatus
AAAGTTCATGGAAAGATTTGTATTATTTTTTAATTCTATTTTTCCATGAACTTTTTGAAGTCCCCTCATAAATTTAAGAGAGATCAACATAAAGAGGATATTTAAAATCATGGAGCACATTCGGGAGAGAAGAGCAGAGGGCGTGGGACTGGGTCTTGGCGTGCTCCAGCACTCAGAGGCCACAGAGACAGGAGGAAAACCAGCACAAGGGTGACAGTGCGGATCTCTTGGCTCCTCCTTCAGCCTTCCTTATTCTAAATCCTGTCCATCACTTGCTTCATTACACAAATACACTTATGGACCTAATGGTATGACTGAATCCTAAACTGTGCTCGGAATTCTTCCTCCTGATGCCCACTTTGAGCTTTGAGGTTGGTGATACCAAGGCATTGTGTGCTTGCAATATTATTGGATCATGGCCTATTGGAAAACCTCGATCGAGTGGTCAGTGCACAGATTGTCATTCTCTTTCTCTCCATCTCTCTCTCATCATATCCTCTCTTTTCTGACCCTTACCCACCCCCCAACAGACTCAAAGTCTCTAATTCCACACATGACATAAGAAGCTATACTGGTGCCAACAGATTAGTCTGAGAGGGAGGTTGTTTGGTTTCCAGGAAGTTCCTCAAAATCTGGCTTTCCTGACCTACTGAATATATACATTAGGAAAGAGGTATTTCTTGTGAGAATACATTACAAAATAACATTTCCCTGAATGGGTTCATAATATTCCTAGAACTGGCTCAGGAGATTTTAGGGTTTTACTACACAGGACTGTATGTCCCACAGATGGGAATATTTGCTCCCTTCTACACCTGTAAGTTGGACATTAGCCTGGGCTGGAAAGCTGAGTGCAGAGCTTTCCTGCCGTCTCGCTGGCACAGTTATAGGTGTGCACAGAGCTGGCAGAACTGGAGAAATGTGCTTTAGTTTTAGTTTACATTCTCCCCCATTGGTACTATATGTGTTGAAGGAGTGCTTTCCATATTGAGGCACCCTATGAAAGTGTAAAGCACCAGCATGTGGAGAAAGTGTGAACACAGCAGCGATTCTGCTGTTCTTTTTAAAGATGCTCACATTACAAAGCAGGCAAGCTCAAAATTGCACCCATTCCACCTGATTGCTATAGCAGGAAGCCCTTAAACTGCTTTGAAGGTGACAGTTTCCATATTGAGGCACCCTATGAAAGTGTAAAGCACCAGCATGTGGAGAAAGTGTGAACACGGCAGCGATTCTGCTGTTCTTTTTAAAGATGCTCACATTACAAAGCAGGCAAGCTCAAAATTGCCCCCATTCCACCTGATTGCTATAGCAGGAAGCCCTTAAACTGCTTTGAAGGTGACAATTCAACTGCTAAATACCCCTATGATATTTAGTGCCAATGAGGATTTTGTTTTGTTTCTCTTTCATAGTAACTGGTGTGCATTAAAGAAGTAGACTAGGATTACATTTTATTTTGTGTTTGTAGAATTGAATTTAAGTAAATTGACAGACCAAACACTAATCTGCATGTAATTTCTACTCTTTTAGATTGATTCTTTTATAGGGCTTTTGTTTCCATGACATCAAACTTCACACTAGCACATGGCAAACAATAACTACAGTACTGAATATAGGAAGCCTGGATCACAGGGATTTTGATAGAATCCTGTGGCTGAGATTGGTTTCATTGAACGCAGAGACTGTGTTGATATAGAAAGTGTTATATATTTTATTTTTTTAAAAAAAAAAACAACAAAAGTTATTCAACAAAAACCATCCATTCTCATAATGGAGAAAGGAAATACATCAGCAAAAACCAGGCTAACACAATGTAGCCTCTCCTTCTCCACTTTATAAGAATGCAGACTTGTGTTTTAACACTTAACAAATGTGATCGTGATTACTTAAATTGATTGTGCTTTAATAAAACCTTTTATAACTCCTTGTTAGTTTTTTTCTTTTAATATTTTGTGCTACATTTTGGCAGATATGAATGCTGCTATTTCAAGTGCAAGAAGACTAACCTCCAGAACGTATTATAAATTGGCCGGCCTCAGGATAGGGGGAGATGATTAGATTGTCGAGTTTCCTGCTGAGTGGTACATGCTTGTTTTGTAATACTGTTTTATGAGTCAGAGATTCAAACAGAACATGTAGGTCCAATTCAGCACCTCAGCTTTGTTGATCTGCTTTTTATTGATTTTTCATCTGCTCAAATCTAGAGTTCTTGGGAGGTTTCAGGAATATTGTAGCTAGAGGTTGCAGTGGAAGAGTTTTAATTAGAAATGCATTGTTTTCACTGAAATATTGTGAACTATTTTGTTGCTTTTTGGCTATGCTTTACCATATTCATGAAGTATAATCTTTTTCATCAAGGCAAAAAGTTCTTTGTGCAGGGCAAGGTTAGCGTAATAAGAGGTTATAGATTTTGTGTCTGAGCATCACTGAAGACACTGACTTACCCTGTATACATGTGTTTCATGGACAGGTAAACAATCTCATATTAAATAGGGAGACACAGTGCCTGTAAGTTTTGAACCTATTATTTGCCTGATCAATTTTTCATAGCTTTTCTGTTTTATATTACCAAATAATTACATTATGACACTTAGAGAGAAAATTGCTAAGCATTTTATGCCTTTTGAAATAGCCATCTAAAGCAGTTATAATTCCTCTTTTCCTTCCTTATCATTGCCTCCGTTAATTTTTCTTCAGGATCCATTGAACAGCATACAGTGACATTGTAAGTAGGTTGTACTTCCTCACATCAGTGGCTTGTTAATGCCTTTCATTAATCTAGAACCTCGAGCTTGTTCAGAGATAGTTAGATATTCCATATTTCCATGGAGTTTTGGGGAAGGGTGATAGCTTACTTACAGCTTCTGCAACCAGACATCATTGGTTGTCATGTCATTTTTAATGCTGATAATATCAAAGGGCATGCACATGAACTTGGAGCCTTTGTAGGAAGGAAGAGAGGCACAGTGGCACATCCACACAATATACACAGTCATTCCACCACTCTGTGCTGTGCTAGAACAAATCGAGTCCTTTTGTGTTTGTTTACCTCCCTGTTTGCTTTCTGGCAGAGAATGAATTCATGTCCAGGAGGAAGCTCCTCTGCTAGAGAGCCTCAGATGCTGCTGCCAGTAGCATCACCAGCCCCGGCAGCCCTAAAGCATGTTTATTCTGGGAGGCCAGTTAGAGCTGACCCAAAGTGCTGAACCTCTGGTCCATAGAGCATAAATACAGTTCTTCACTACAACAGCAGCAGCAGCATCTTATCTCTTCTACTATCTTGCAACCTCAATGCAGATTTCTCAGTCCTACCGTGATTTCAAGTATAAGACATAAACAATTTAGTAGCAAAAAATTTTGGAACCTAGTGAAAAGTTATTGTGAATAAATCCTCCAAAATTAAAAGGAAAATGGCCATAAATAGAAAAGCTATTCTTTGGATATTTCTAAAGCCAGTCCTTTTGCTGCATTTACGATGAGATGAACATTTAAAGGTTTTTTTTTTTTTTTTTTTTTTCCCTCAGTTCCTAGTAAGAGGTATGAAGAAGGGAAGTAACTGACGCAGCATTATATTAGGAGTCGAAGACAAAGCCAAGATGCATAAACAGGTTTCCAGATCTCAGAAAAGGCCATTCTGGACCTTCATGGGTTAAGACTGGTGAGATCTCTGGACAGTGTTATCCAGTGGAACTTTCTGGGATATGGAAACATTCTGTTTTGCACAGTCTAACATGGTGGCACTAGCCACAGATGGCTGTTGAGCACTAGAATTGTGGCTAGTGCAACTGAGGAACTGAAGTTTAAGTTTTCTTCAGTTTTAAAGAATGTAAAAGCTAAATGCTACTGGTGGCTACCATATTAGATAGTGCAGCTCTAGCATCATAATTGCAAAAACTTTAACCTTTAAAGGAGTGCCCTCAGTTATTCTGGTTAATCTTCATAGGACTAGCAAGAAAAAAATATTTTTATTAGTAAGAGCAATAATATCTTATCCTTCACTATATAAGTCTTTTCTTAAGCCCATAAGCATTGCTTGTGGGAATAAATGGCTAAGCATATTAATTTATGAAACAAAAGCATTGGCAGTCTTTACATATTTATCATATCTGGCTGTAAGTGCTTGTGAGTGTGTGTGTGTATGTGTTTTAATTATCTCTGCTGAGGTGTGCACATATCCAAATATATGGAATGTGTAGACCAAATATCCAAGGTGTTAATTTTTTTTCATCCAGATTTATTGAAATTATATAAACTGTTTCCTCTTTTTTGCTAAAACCACTGGAATTGGGTCAACTAGGCTAAAATTTGAGTTTTTCTTGGGGTTATGTCAAGAAAGTCCTATAATCAAAGTACTGTGCAAACATTCAGAGATGTTCACAGGCAGGGTGATAATCACACTCACTCTGGGATCTATGCTGCCTTCAATAAAGATGCGTAACCCCATTAACATTAATAGGAGTTAATGCTCACATATTGATGGAGAGTAAATCCCTAATTAGTAGTGAGAACTGTTAACACCCCCACTGTGGTAATACCTCTGAAAGATTTTAATGTTGCTGTGATAATAGGTGCATCTTTTTAAAAAAAAATGTTTTAAACAATGCAGAAGTTGGCACACAGTCAAGCATGAGATTTATATACCTGTAACTGTCATAGGTAACATGCTTTTACTAATGGAGTCTGGGCCTGAGTAAGAGTAGGTAGAGGAAGAGATTTTTCTTTCATTTACTTAGGGGAACATGAATGTTTCTCTCATGCAAAGGAGGGTCGCTTGTTTTTTTTTTCTACCCAGGATGGTCATTATTCTGCAAAGATTTTTAGAAGATCTTAGTGAAGGACTAATATTTAAAGCAGTGGCCTTTCATCCCTTTTAGAATGTAATATGTAAATAGGTTATTCATTGGACATGGTTTGGTTCGTCTTGGTAATGGAAGGGACATGGATTGAAGCAAGGAGCTTCCTGTCCACGGCAATGTGTTATTGATGAGCTGGCATTTGCCCTGTGGCCCTCCCAGTGGATTGCTTACATCTATTACTCACACACATCGATTGGTTAATTTGATAATTCTATCACCAATCGGCTGGTGTCTGACCTTTCGCCATGGCAATGATGGCAGGCTCTTCATTTTTACATTGCAGACCAGTTAGATTGACCTTTCTGAGGAGAATGTCAAGGCATCCCTTGATCTTAACCTGTCACTATATTTGTTAGAAATACACTGTCCCTTAACCTTGATTTATGGTATTTCAGCACTCAGGAAAAGCATTTTGTTTGTTTTAACCTTTCTGAGGAGAATGTCAAGGCATCCCTTGATCTTAACCTGTCACTATATTTGTTAGAACTACACTGTCCCTTAACCTTGATTTATGGTATTTCAGCACTCAGGAAAAGCATTTTGTTTGTTTTAAAAAATCCTCGTAATGGATGTTGATATGAAGAGGGGAGCTTTGCAATGAATGTTACCTTCTCCCTGCCTGAGCTCTGTGCTGCTCAAAAACCATCAGCTGCTCTGTTTTGCTTTCATTTGACAAATCAGTTTACACTTCCCAGGAAACTTCTCATAATCCTTTTGGTGGCAAATTGAAATGTAAGGCCAGTTCATGTGGTATTTTCTGAATTTGCTTTCTTTTACTCCCTCGTAAACGGGTGAAACTGGTAAAAACCTCTTTAAATACCTTCCAAAAATCAAGGGAAGGTATTATGGTAAAGTTCTGTTTGCTCTCATCGTTTTTCATTCTTTCTTTCACCCTCCTAATTTATACTCTTGCCAGAGGGAAGAAATTGTCTTGCCTGTGCTCTGCTCCTTGGGGAGCAGTGCAAGGGCATCGCTTTGTGACACCGAAACCATGGATCTGCTCTTCAGTTCAACGAGAGCAGAATGAAAGGGAACTTTCCCTCCAATCTTTCTCTGTGCGTTTGTACACCTGCATGTTGTCTGCAGGAGGACACACGTAGGTTTATTCAGGCGTGCTCCATGTTACGAGGCAAGCAGAGAGATGGTATATAATTAAGGCTCTGTCGCTATCCAGCTGAAAATAGAGGGAGGAGCTAGCCCCTTTGCTTCCCTGTGACTAAAAACCAGCCAAACCAATTTCACTAAAATTTAGTAAAATAAAAACTGTGCTCCCAGGATGAGAAGTTGCATGCCAAATTTCAGCCTGAAGCGAATTTAAATGGCTGAGTTATAAACCTTTCATAAAGGATGTTTTGTCACTCACTAAAGATAAAAAGTCTCCTTTTTTGAAAAGGAAATTATCTAGGCACATAGTCTTTAGCGGGGATTGTTGCCATTTATTTAAAGAAAACACAATTTTAAATGACTGGGTTTTTGAGGACTGAAAGCAGCAACTGTGTCTGAGCAGTAATTATGTTTCATAATTTTGTTTAGCAAGTATTACATATTATATGAATAGCATCATCGTAAAAATGATTAGCATTCATACTATGCAAAATTCTGCATATTAAGAGCTCCACAGTAGTGTCCTACATACAATACATTGTAATGGCTACAAATTATATTGTGTCAGTCAAGCACTCTGTTCCTATGGCATGCCCAGGAGCCCAGCTCAGTGCAGGGCTCAGAACAGGCCTCAGTTTCACACCAAGCACCAGAAGAACCAGAACTTGCAAACCAGCCTAAGAGAAACATCTAAAGTTGAAGTAATAGTTTTATCAGTGATATTTGTATTTTTTGTGCATTCTGCAAGCATAGAAGTATACTTGTTAGTCCTATTGTGTCCATTTTGTCAATGTGCGTATGGTATGGGTACGTGAAACCAAAGGAGTTGGTCATGCCTTTCATAAAAGACCCCTTGGGAATGATGGGGCTGGTCGACTGTGAGGTTTCTGGCTTGAGTCTGGTGTGTGAAGCCTCAGTGTCTCAAAACAGGTTGCTTCCCAACTTGGGGGTCAGGCTGTGAAGCTAGGCTAGTGATGTTTCAGCTGGGGAGACCCACAGAAAATAGGAATGGGACTGGGATCAGACCTTCATCTGCCGGGACTCAGCTCTGAGAAACTTGGTTTAGGAGATGGAAAGTTTCAAAGGTCAGAAACACGTCTATGTAATAAAAGCTATTTTTATTGCTACTACTGTTGTTTAAAACATGGGTATGCTTTTCTAATTTGTTTTTTATAGTGAACAACATCCCTCATAGAGTCAAAAATTAATTTATGTGGATGTATGGATATAGTTGAAAGAGACTGCTATAATGGGTAAAAGAAGGTATGTAATCACACGAGGAAAAAAATTATTTTTTTTACAAGTCATTTTTTTTACAAGTCATTAACACTGTAGGAAAAGCCCTGAAACAAGTAACTACATACGGATATAGTTGAAAGAGACTGCTATAATGGGTAAAAGAAGGTATGTAATCACACGAGGAAAATAATTATTTTAAGGACAAGTCATTAACACTGTAGGAAAAGCCCTGAAACAAGTAACTACATACCTAGTTAAAACTTACTTAGAAATTTAACTTCCCCCAAAAATATTATTGAAAAGAGCACTAAGTGTAGGTTTGATTCCTTTCCAGAATCAGACTTTAGAGACTATTAGTACCCTTTTGGTTTGATTCTATATGGGTCCCCAGGAAAAATAGAAAACTAAATTCAAAACCTGTTAGTATACCACCTTTCTTTTGTGAATGCCCTTCAAATCCTGGAGGGTGAATTTCAAGCTTTAACCATTTTTTAAACAAACCAATAGGAAGAGGATAAAACAAGTCTAGACCCTTATTTTCCCACAGTGCTTAAAGACATAGCTTCATTATACACCCCAAACAACTGAAGAAATAGAGCAAGATAGTCTGAGATCACTTGTAAGCTCCGGCATACCTTAAGGTCTGGTAAATCCTTAGTAACTCTGTCCCTAGCTACCACATGAAGCTATGTCAGCATGTTTTTGATCTGAGTGTGCCTCTTGATTTACTTAAATCTGGCATTTACCCATGGGGCAGGGGTTTTAACCAACTGTGGTAGTCTTTTTAATTGTGTGTTGATGATGTGCTTCCCTCTAATATTACTAACAATATTTGCTGGCTAAACAGTGCATCACACACACAAACTTGCTGATGCTCCTGCTGCTGTATGGATCCTTGCTTTCTCATATTTCTTGGTTTCCCTTTACTTCCAACCATTTATCTCTGGCAGCCTTTTCACAGTACAGGATAGAAAAAAGAATGCCTGTTCTGTGTTTCTTTTTCTCCTATGACAAACTCCATGTTTTGTGGAGTCTGAACAGAAGAAAACAAGGGAATCAAAGGTTCATTGCATTTCTGTTCCATTCCCCCTGTTGTTACTGCCCTTCCTCACTGATTTCTTATGAAACTGTAGCTTCAGGGTCATAATACCATATACAAGACAAAAACAGAAGGGAGTTTGAGGAAGGCATCTAACAGTTTGGTGCCCAGCAGTCACTCAGCCCTGCATAACCAATCAAATCCACATAGTCTGAGTTGGGATTTTTCTTTAAGAAATGCAATACCACATAAGGGAGGTTTATTTTTAAAACCTAGCAAGTGGGTGGAAAAAAGACTTTTAAGAATCCCAAGGAGTGGCATTTTTAGTTTGAAGCTCAAGTATCTCTAAATGTAAAGTTACATAAATTTCCCTCAGGGTTGTCTTTCAAAGGGGGTATCTCTGTTATGAGAAAAAGATACAGGGACCAGGAAAGCCCCTTAGCCTGGTGAACCCTGTGCTGCTGAACCATCTGCAAGCTGGTACAGATGAAGCGAGTGTGGTTTTTAAGTAAACCACTCAAACATGAAGATGACCCAAATGATCATGATCAGCAGAAGATACTTTTTGTGAGACCAAGTAGTTGCCGTTGTCATCTTTGTTTCCATCAAGAAAAAAGTGACCAGAGTAGAGTACAGCCTCATTCACAGAAACACTATGCAAACTTTCTTAGACAGGATTCTTGTCTGACCTGGATATTTGTTACATCATTTTTTTTCCAGCTCTTCAGTTGCAGGCTGTAACCTTCTGAGACAAATCTATGTGGGGCAGGATAACCACGAGCAGAATTTGTTGTTTTTAGTAAAATATAGTCTCCAAATACAATTCATTTGTAATCTAAACTAGACTCAAAGGTAAACCCATGTAAAAAGAAAGGCTGTCAGTCCATCGTTAGAGCTAGGAGGTTACCACAAGGCCATTAGGCCCCAAAAATATTCAACACACAAATGAAAATGGCTTGAATTATTTCACAGGATTGGAACAGGCTTCCTTGCTAATTAGGAACAATTTATAAAATAAAAATTTTAGAAAATGTGTATTTACAAATGTTGATACTTAAAATGTATCTTTCTTTTTGATTTACATCAAGAGAAATTATTTTTATAATTCTAATATTTGGTGTTACTACCAGAAGACATATCAATATATACTTTCATATCTCCTTTAAAAATAAATCTTTATAGAAATGATGTAAATTAGAGGGCGTGTGCTAAACATGTCCCATATGTCTATCCTCTCTTTTAAGAACTATTTTAATGAAGGTTTTCTTTGCATGGAAAAACAAAAAGCAAAGCAGAGTATATCTGAAGACTAGAGTTAACAATAAAAAGAAGAATATACCTCCTTACAGTGAAAATGTCAAAAGCTCCGTAATATGTATTTTGCATAATCTGTAATGGCTTGATTTATTGTCTATGAGGGGCAATAGTGTTAAAAAGTGAATTTGAAATCCAAGGCTATTTTCCTTAAAGTTTAACATTTTCTTAAAAGTTATTTTTATGTTATGTGTCCTACTAAATATTGACCACTCTGCTTTATAACAACAACAACAAAATCACATGGTACAACCTTCCTGTTACACTCTCTCCTTTCTCTCACCAGGTTTTTTGAATAGAATCTTTCAGATTCCTGTCCCTCGTTTCATGTATTGGTCTCTCATCTGAAATCCATGTTTTTTTAGCCTTGGAAAACAGCTCCTGTGTCTAGATTTCAGGTTCATGACTGGGATGTTAACAGTTCTGAGCTGTTCCTGAACCTCAGTATCAGGTATAGCCTGCAGTAGCTCAGCAAAGAAAGGCGTGCTCTTATAAGATGTCCTTTAAGGGATCTGATGTTGATTTCTAATTTGTGTCGGACTTTCATGAGCTAGGTGTCACAGTTTCAGGAATTTGTACACTGTAAGACAAAGAGACAACTGTATTGGGAATTTCCTTTGAAGCACACTTATATATTAAAATAAAAAATGAATCATTATTCAGGGAAAGGACCAAGTAAGTAAACCCTCTAATGAGCTGAAGTATCATTATTTCATCTAATTCATCCAATTGCTCCCCATCCAAAAATTAATTTCGAGCCATGAGGGTAATATGATAAAATAAAATATTATTTATAGGTTCCCAAATCTACAATAACATTAAAAATGATCTTTGCATTTATTCCAGCACCATAGGTAGAATAGACTAAAAGTCTGTTAAATCAGAGGCAACTGGCAGCTGAGGGCAGTGGGAATACTGGGGTGATAGTCCACGAGAAGCACCTTTATATGTTTTTCTTTTGCTTTCTGTCTTTTTTTTTTTTTTGTCTTTTTCCGTGTCCGGCAACGGATCGCAACCCTCAGTGTTGCCCCCGTACCGGACCAGGACCGGCCACGGGATCGCAACCCTCGGTGTTGCTCCCGCGCCTCGCTCAGCCAGTGAGCGGGAACCGGTCTGTATGTGGGATCCGAACCCTCGGCGGGAGCGCAGCCGCGCTTCCCAAGCGGCGCAATACAGCAGTGTGCCACCGGGCCGGCCCTGTCTTTCTGTCTTGAGTGCTAATGTAAGTGCATTTTCTTACCCTCCCCCATTTTTGTAAACACTTCGTCTTTCTCCTCCCCTTTTCTTCCTTACCTCTCTCAGTG
>NW_007726650.1:446653-491446 GCF_000696425.1 Galeopterus variegatus
GGCCCTGTCTTTCTGTCTTGAGTGCTAATGTAAGTGCATTTTCTCACCCTTCCCCCATTTTTGTAAACACTTCGTCTTTCTCCTCCCCTTTTCTTCCTTACCTCTCTCAGTGGAGAAGGATCTTTACCTTCTGTTAGTTCCCTGGCATTTAAATCTAGGTTTCTAATTATCATCTTAATTGTTGTTAGCCAAAACTGTGTTTCCGTTCCTCTCTCTGTACAGACAGCTCTGTTCGGACCTTACTTCTCTCTGTTCACTTCTGAAGTAGTCTTAGTTTCTTCTTTGATTTTTGTATGTTTTTTTCCCTCTGCCCAAAATAAAATAATTGCAAAGCCAGATTCTGTTCTTATTTTCCAGAGAACGTCCCAAGAATCAGCTCCTCTATACCTCTTCTTATTCCCACTACCAAATACAGTTTTGTTTTCCTTCTCCCACTCTTCTCTTTACTGCTATACCATCTCCAAGCCTTTTTTCTTAAATATTCAGAATATCATGTGGTAAAACCTTCTTCTCCCAGTTCCTTCTCTTCTATCTTTCAGATCTATCCTAATAACTTACTGTGAGCTGTCCTCAACCCATAAAAGCTTCTTTTGCTTCTTACCAATCCATCTCTGTACTGCAGATTGAGCCACCATTTGGGGGGCCTTAATTGAAGGAGGAACATCCCATTTGGGAGTTAGGGAAATTTCCAGAGACATGGAGGATCTAACTCACTCCAAACTCAGCTACTCACACATCAGTTTGTACTCTCTTTGTTGCCCTCTTCTTCATGAGCTATAAGTCAAGCAATTACTTCAAAAATAGTACGCATTAAGCTCTCGAAATTTCCAGAGACATGGAGGATCTAACTCACTCCAAACTCAGCTACTCACACATCAGTTTATACTCTCTTTGTTGCCCTCTTCTTCATGAGCTATAAGTCAAGCAATTACTTCAAAAATAGTACGCATTAAGCTCTATCAAGATTTAGTTTTTGTAAATTTTCTACAGTTATCAGAATATAACCAGGAATACACATAAGATTAGATCAGAAAAAACATTAATGCAAAAACCAAAAGGAGTCACCTTTGTCTTCTGAAGAGACAAGGAGGCATTGACAGGGCTATATAAATATTATCAATTAGAATATTATCTGCTAATGCACATTATGTAATACTGTAATATTAGCATGTGTTGTAAATGGCTTGAGTTTCCATGCCAGTTGAGCCACTTACTAACTGAGACAAAATACTTATAATGACTATAATAATGTTCATGCCATAGAACTGTTTTAAGGATTAGAGATAATGTGTGAAAAACATATTGTACTTGTGGTAGTTGCTCAATAAATTATCAGAAAAGAAAATAACAATCCCCTAATTGGTAAGATAGAATGACCTCTTTGGATTCCATGGCTCCAGAATGTTTAATATAACCCACTGATACAGAGTTTCTACTGGCCATGTTGTGCTATTTCTTGCTTCTTAAAAAAAAAAAAAAACACATGGCAATGGGGCACAGCCTTATGTCCTCATATATAGTTTACTGAGCCTCATTACAAATGTGATTCTTGAAAAAAATCCATGTTCCAGAGAGCCTGATGAGAAATATGACCTGACACATGGGAAAAATGTGACCCCTGCCAGAAAAGATGAATTGAAGGGATAACTGAGGAGGGAAATTACTCCCAACTGAATCTTTTTCCTATTCTACTTTGTTCATCCTTTTTCTTTACCATTCATTTTCTCCCTTTAGAGGGAAAATTTATATTAGTGTATAAGGAAACATTCATAACTCAGTATTAATGGACTAATTGCTGTGCTAAAATCTAGTTGGTGGAAGAATACCTAAACATTTTTGTATAAGGTCCCATGCACAACAATCTTATCTAGACATTGTTATCTAGATATTATCCCAGGATTGCAAAAATCAATATCAGTCCAAAAGTACAATTACTGACATCCATGCCATATAGAGTATCAGCTATTGCTTCCAAAATATTTCATGCAGAAAGTATGGAAAAGCTTAACAGCCCTAATACCTCAGGTCTAATCATTTTGAGGGAGAGACCCACCAGTGGATCTTGATTTCCCTGCTTGATCATAAATGAGAGCTCAATTATATGTAGCATGGATTGAGCAGGCTACCATCTTGAATTCCTCTGTGAATAGACATACATTGCCAGGCCTTTTCTTATGCTTTGTGTTATTGTGCTTGGCAGAAAGTTTTTATATTGCATGTGCTTTGACGACTTCACAAATACCATGGAATATGTAATGCATTTACAAAACTACCTGTAATAAAAGCTGGCATGAGCTTTAAGAAATGGGATTCCCAAGACTTTTGTATTTCTAATTGTATGCAGAACCAAGTGGTTTACTTAGCTTCCTTGGCATATGGGATGGAAATTCTCTAATAGTCCCTATGTAACGTTTTAAATTGGCTGACCATTGTAAAAGGTTACAGCCTTTTTGTAATAGAATTAAATGAATCAAATTGTTAAACTGAAGTGGAGGATTTTATAAATTAATATATTTTTCTTCACTTCCCCATTTAGAATTACATCTGTAAGTGCTGATTTAAACAAATATTTATTCAGCACCTACTATGTGTTAGCAATCATTCTGGTCTTCAGGAAAACAGTGATGCTAAGTAAACACAACCCCTGCTATAGTGGTGCTTACAGCCTTTGGGGGAGTTACAGACAAGTAAATATAAAAGCAAGAGACCTGCCTGCTATGGGATCCTATGGGAAGAACACCCACTAACCCAGACTTGGAAGGAAGCTGAGAATTACAGGGACAGATTGAAATTAGTCAAAAGTAGGGAGAGAAAAAGTTTCAAATGAAGGGAGAACATATGGGAAGACAAGCCAATAATTAATGTATCTCTCTCAAACAAATTGAATGAATATGTTAGACAAGTAGATGTCTTCAATGCTTCAAGTAAAAATGTTTGAAGTTTGGCCAGGATACCAAGTTAATATGCACAGCAGTCATTAAGGTGTCATGGTCAGATCATTCTCAGTATTTTTGGTAAAGGTCTACTACTAAAAGGGATACATATCAGCTGATAAAACAGAGATTTAATATTTATTAACATCTAAGAACTATAACTTATAATTAAAATCCAGAGGTTAATATAAGTATTATAGCCACATATTAGGTCCACAGTTAATGTTGGTTGAATATTTAATGAGAGAAAGTGGAGAAAACTTGTATATTCTCAAAAAAAGAAAAAAAGTTTCTTTATACCAGCTTTAGCAATTTCTGTTTTGGTACCCTACAGACATGTTTCTCAGAAAGTTTTGAAGAAAGCCCACTTGCTAGAAATTCACATGAGGTAAAATAACATATGAGTTATTAAAAGGTCTTTCAGCAGAACTGGGATTAATTTCCATATCCCTCAGGAGCCCATCTGCACTCCCTTATCACACAAATGGAATTTTGGTGTATGGGGTAAAAATTACTTACAAAAAATTAAATTAAAAATAACTGAGCCATACTCAAATCAGCAAGATACATTTGTCTTATTTATTTATTTATTCAAAACAGGAAAGGAGAATAGATTTTTCCAAATTAGAGAATTTATTTCATGTCACCTTAATGTCACAGATGCACCGTTGAACACAAATACAAAGTTGCATTCAAATGATCTGATATCCAGTGGCTTCCAAGATTTTTCATGATCAGCTTCCACCTGCCCTCTTCCCAGGCTGCCTCTCTGACTTCCCACCACCCTCTCCCTTGTCCACCCTCCAGCTCACTGACCTTCTTGGTGTTGAATGAATGAATGCCAACTGCAGAAGCAGGAGACATCTTTCCACATAGGTATATAAATATATGACTTTCTGCAATCTGCAATGCTGCAAACATATAAGTGAAAGATACTGCCTCCATGATTAAATGGAAGGAATAAAAGGAAGACTTTTTCCTTATGTTTTACATTTAAATGTGTGGTCATTTTTGCTTTATTATTTGTTTGTTTTTACAGTATCAAACACTCTCCACTAAATGTTAACAAATAATACGATAGTTAAAACATCACAATCTGACATTTTTCTATACCATCTTCCACTAAATAAAATAAATCTACAGATTTTGTATTAATATGATTAAAGGCTATCTTTATGGACAATATCAGTGTACAGTAGGCAGCCAGAAATGACAGTCTATGAACCAGTTAACCCTTTATCTCGATGATCATAATAATCATCAAATATTTATTAACTATCCTATTTATTAACAAGGAAATAAAAACTCAGGTGTAGGTAAATTACTGCATAGGAAGACAGTCTCTCCCAAACTTCCCTACACTTGAAGTAAGAACTATATGTTTTCTATTTTCTTTTTATTCACACCCTATATGTTCCTATTTTGCTTCTTGTTGACTTTGAAAAGTTTCTCCTATTCAGTTGTGAACTTTCCCAAGATCATCACTGAGCATTTTGAATTCACCTATTATGCTTTTAAAGTCTAACTGGGCCAAAGGAAATTAACAATGAATTCAGACTGGAAAAAACAATTCGTATTGCTTCGTGAGGGGTTATATGAAACAGCCATCACTACCTTTGCACATGAAATGCTATGGATCAAAGATGGACTCTGATGTGGAATTTTGTGGAATTTGAATGAGTGTGGAGGTCCCCCCAGCACCCCGAGACATGTAAGAATATTTCTGGTATATTTGGGATGTTAGCCCAAATGGAGAATGTAAGGACAGAATGCAATTTTTTGGTTACTGGAGAAAATTTAATAGAGGAAAAATGTCTTCTCGCAGAATTTGTTGCTATTTGTTCCTTTATATTTCTAGTAATATCTATTCATGATCAAATAGAAATAGAAATAAATACCTTAGACTGCCATCTTGTGTGGGAATTAAAAGAGCAGGGCATTGAAATAGGTACTGAGAATTTTCATCTGTTCTTTTGTGACCAATGAAACCTATTTATCATTTTTGGTCTTTTTGATCCTAAAGATGTCCCCTTCCTCCTCCTGTTCTGTTCTCTGAATTGTTCACAGTGTTTCTTCCCAAGTGCAGTAAGGTTTTTCTTTTTATTATCTAACTAGTAGTAAGAGGCTTTTTAAATTTTTATTTTCGAGTGGAATTCCAATTCAGTTTTAGCCTATTCTTCCTCATTCTGGAGGAATAGTTCCTGACCATGGAACATGGAATTTCTTTTCAATTTTACAGGGTTTCAATTATCCAACTCTGTTTTGCAAAATTTTCTTGCTAACATTCCTTGTCTAGTAAATATTAAGATTTACTCCAAGAGAGTTAGTTTTTCTGTAACCATGCTATTCTCTTTGGCTTCTGGGTTTTAGTCTGGTTTTTTATACATTCTCTTTGCCTGTTTATGGTGCACACACATACATACACACTTTTCGGTTTTGATGTGTAATTGGTTTCTATCTTTAATGTGCCTGTGTGTGGGTGTGTGTGTGGGGGGGTGCCTTTGTCATGTCTTAAGGCTAAGCCTCTCTTCCCCTACTCCTCCTGCCCTCATTAAGACTCCGAGAGGCTGGAGTTGCTGCCGAGGAGCTCTTCCCTGAGAGCACTCAGCTTGCCATGGAAAAGTTTGCTAAGGTTTCATTCAACCTCCTGGTCTCCATAGCAAATAATATTGCTGTTGTTCCTCTAGGAAGGAGCAGCCTGCATTCAGGTTTCGATGTTTCCCAAGTTATGGCAAAACCAGCAGAGAAACCTTCCCAGCCAAAGCAGCAGAATAAAATTTATAAGCAGTTTCCTTGGGCAAAGGAGCCAACTGCACACACAGTGCTTGCTATTTAATTCAGAACAAAATCATATCTGTTCATATAATTACGTGACAAATCATCACTTCCAGATGCATTACCAAGTGCCTGCAGAGGTGAGGCCTGGATTCCTCCAGAGCTGTGAGCTAGTAAAGTGACGCTGAAAAAGGAGCATAGAGTTACATACTAAGTAAGAAGAGGTAAGTTTGAGAGGGAAAGCCCGCTGAAGCCAAGTTTATTGAACATGCTGTTTTATTCCACATAAATCCAAAAGCCTCCAGAAAGCATCTTTTCCTTTCACTGAAAAGTGCAAGTAACTCTTGGGTGAATTCTTAGTATCCAGGAAGCCAGCACACACAAACTACAGAATGGATTGGCTGGCATTCTTCCCCCATGAGGGACTCAGTAAATTGAGAGGCTGCCTAGAGCCAAGAAAGGAAGAGCTAGGTAACACTCTTACTGCCCATGTGAGAGGGTTATGATCTTTTTAAAGGTACATTTGATTGTTTTTATGACCCACACAATTTCCTAGGCTTCCCTTAACTGTGGTGCAGCTGAGAGAAGAAAACAGTCACATCTACATGAGGTCAGAGGACTGGGTGAGCTTAGGAATCCAAAACTGCAGCCACTCTTCTGACCAGACTTTGACATCACTTTCATCCCTGGCCATCCATTCCTTGTCAGAACAACAGGAGCCCTTAGCTGTCTGCGGTCTCTTGTCACAGGACCTCTGTTATGGGAAGGAGGAATCCCATTCGTGCTGTAAGAGTGACTTTACTGATTGAGAGGGTGGTAGCCTGTTTGTCCTTCTCAGGAAATGTTTGGTTTTGCTCAAAGGAACCTTAAAAGATTATTTGACCTTATTTGTTAACTGAGACCCTGTCCTATAAATAAGTGAAAGGATTCACAAGTCTTGAGAAAGTGGTATTATTGGCATTATTTTTTTATTGTTATTATTGATTCTTGATCATGTATTTCTTTGTGTTATCTCCTGGCAAATCATGTTATGTTAGTAACTCCTTTATTTTATTTAACTTGTTACATTTTAGAATCTGATTTCTCTCTACAGAATATAAAGTCTTCAAGGGTAGGAAGAGAAGAGAATCTAAGAACTGTAAGGGGCTTAAGCAAACATATGTCTTAACTCTTTCCCTTCCTCGTCCATTCCACTTTACAGATGAAAAATCTCAATACCCAGAGACATTAAATGGCTTGCTCTGATATAACAACTAGCTGTTAGCAGACAGAACTAAGGCTTGATCTTTATTTTAATGTTGATGCCAGAGGAAAAGAGGCCTGGAAAGGCCCGTAGTCAGCCTTAACCCACCCTGTCCTCTTACCAGGTTCTTGACTCTGCCACAGGAAAGAATTCAAGAGCAGAGTTACAGTAGAAAGTGAGAATGGGTTTAAGGTAACGAATAAGAGATACAGATTTCACAGAGAGAGTGTGGTCTAGCTGCAGAGCCTGCAGCAGGTCCAACACAAAAGCAAGAAACACCCTCTTAAAGTCTAGTATGGTGCAGGCTGGCTCAGGAGAGTGAGCAGCCACTTGCCAAAAGTAAGATTGACAGAAAAGAAAGATACACACCTCAGCCAGCAAAGTGCAGGTTGGCCCCGGGAAAGTGAGCAACAACTCAGCCTTCTGCTGGAATTCCACTTTTATAGTCTCGCTGTCTAATACATATTCATGCTACCTAATGAATATAAATTCCATCTCACTGAGCATGCTTGGCCATTAGGGTTATATAACCTCTTCCTACTGAGCATGCCTAGCCACAGGATTTGCATAAGTCAGCCCCCTGAGTTCTTGTGTTGGTCTGAAAATATGTTCAACTAGCAGCAGTAACTTTCCTCTAGGGGATGGCCCAGAGGAGGGGTTTGAGACCTTGGGGAATGGCCTGAAACCCAGAGGTGTGTCCTGAAATCCAAACCCAGGGAACTTAGCACCTCCTATCTCAATGTCACCGTCCTCTGCGACTCTATCTTCTAGTTCTTTCATGTACAAAATGACTATATAATTAAGGGCTTAACTGTGTAGGTTTTGTGATCTGTAGATTCAGGCTGGGATGACTGCAGGTATAGAATAGTCTCAGGGAGACCTGGAGGAGAAAATGGGGCTTCATCTGGGCCTCACGTAATTTAATATGTACTTGGAAGGAAGGAGTGACAAGTCTTCTTCACTGGTCTTCAGTGTACTAGCAATGTTGCCAAACTTATATCAGGAGACCTGCTATAACCATGAAATGAGGGCATTACTTCTTTAAGGTCCTATATCTCTCTGAATCCATGAAGTAGAGTACATGTAGATAGACTCTATCAGTCTATGACTACGGCTGATTGTCATTAGAGTCTTTTGTGCCAAATTTGTTGTTGTGATTCCTAAGTTGGCCTGTACATTTATTTTTAAATGGGAACATAGCATCAAATCTAAAGTCTGCTCTCCAAAGCTTTTATGCCCTGAACCTATGTGTGCACACACTTTTCCTTTCCCCTCTCCCAGCACACCCTAGTATCATAAAAATCAGACAGGTCTGACAAAGAGAGAGAGCTCTCAGGACATGCTCTTCCATAACAGTTTTGCAATTTCCAGCGTGAGCTGGAGCAGTACGATGTGGTGTGCAGTTGGGAAAGCAGTTTGTTCTCTGCTAATGATGGCTGTGGGTTCTGAAATGAAGCACAGCAGGTGGGACAGTGGTACTCAATTTTCAAAATCTGTGCCCTAAAACGTGTTTGCTTAAACCTTGTCTCCACCACCCTTTAGGGGCCTCCACATCCATCAAAACCAGACCCCAGGAAAGGAATTCAAGGTTTCTATTTCTCACCACTGCCTTCACAGTCACTGCTGTGGTTCAGAGGTTGTCTGGAAAGTTCGGTAGCCAAAAGTTCCCTCCTTCTCTCAATAATGATAAATTAAATCACTTCCAGTTTTTCTATTTCTCACCACTGCCTTCACAGTCACTGCTGTGGTTCAGAGGTTGTCTGGAAAGTTCAGTAGCCAAAAGTTCCCTCCTTCTCTCAATAATGATAAATTAAATCACTTCCAGTTTCCAGGGAAGAAAAAAACTGACTTTGCCCAGGTGTCCACAATAACTTTGAAAAGGACAAACCATTCTTTATAACCATGACTAACAGCATTATGTCATAAGGAATTTGTTTTCTCAAAATAACACTTGGATAAAGTGTTAATAATACTGAAAGGGATCCACTATGATTACACAGAAATAATGTCTGTTTCTGAAAGCTGTGAGTGAGGAAAGAAAAGTTTGTATTTTCTGCATGTTAGATGATTTTAAGCATTCCAGGCTTAGAGCGTGTTACAAATTCTTAGATTGACTCTTCATACACCCTGGAAAACTACTACCTATTCTCTCTAAGGTGAACATCAAAGCATGATGTAGGTTTGTTAGGGTATTAATATGGTATTTAGAAGATTATAAGGCGGAAGAGGTACCCCATCAGGCATTTGATTGATGGTTCATGTGTTCTTTACCAACATGTTAAATAATCATTTTTTCTCTTATGTTTTTCAGTGGTCATTTAGGCATGGGTAGAAAGAGTTATTGAGCTTAAGCTCTTACATGATCACTTCCTTAGGTGGGTACCACCAGTAATTCTGAGGGTTTTTGTGTTGTTTTGTTTCTAAGCTGGTGCTGAGTGGATAATTTAACAGAAACTCCCACTTTCATAGTTTTCTTATTTTGTGAGTATTGTTTTTCTTCAAGAAGAAAGTTTTCAGCCTAGCATTCAGGTCCCCTGAGTGAGGGAGAAATCCCCTGAGACCAAGATCTCCCACGGGAGATGCAGGTGGCACAATTGTGAATTCAATGGACTTTGCAAAGAAACATCAGGGTCTTCAAATCCAATGCATTATCTTTCCATGTAATTCAATCACCTGCTAACTTATGGCTCTGTTTAATTTGATTAAAACCTCCCCAACCAAATCATTTATATTGTAAATTATACAACTTCCTATTTTTACTTCCATCACTTTTGATCCCTTTTAGCACATTTCACTGGATAATTCAATTACAAGCTGTTTTAGAAAAATTGCAATTTAATCAATAAGGAAAAGGCCACATTTCTAAACAAGATCAAAGGACATACAACACCACAAAAATCTATCTCTATTTCAAAAGGTGTGTTTGGTGACATTTTTGGCATGATTCTTAGGCATGCTGTTGTATCGTCTTTGATGGTAAGATAGACGATAGACACCATTTCCTTGTGCATTAATTAGAATGAGCAGAGTCCGTTTCACTGGTAGGCAGTGAATTCTGCCAAGAGTGCTAGGGGAAATTAATGAAGCTCCTAAACTTAAGATGGGACAAAGAGATTGACTCATGCTTTGATAGCAAGGCTTCTTATTATTGTGCAAAAAGAACTAATTTTTTTTCTCCATAAGTGTTCGTTGTATCGTCTTTGATGGTAAGATAGACGATAGACACCATTTCCTTGTGCATTAATTAGAACGAGCAGAGTCCGTTTCACTGGTAGGCAGTGAATTCTGCCCAGAGTGCTAGGGGAAATTAATGAAGCTCCTAAACTTAAGATGGGATAAAGAGATTGACGCATGCTTTGATAGCAAGGCTTCTTATTATTGTGCAAAAAGAACTAATTTTTTTTCTCCATAAGTGTTCACTATGATAGCAAGTGTTTTTGCTTTAGTAGCAGTCTACTTCAGTGCTTTTCAAACTTTCTCATGCATGTTAAAATTCAATTTCCAGGTCTCAGAAATTCTGATTCCTTTAGGTCTGGGATGTGGCTGGTCAAGCTTCCAGTTTATACTGATGCTGCTGGTCCACCCAGCCTGTGTTGAGTAGCACCTCTCTGTGCAAGAACTAATTTTGAACCGGCTTACTACTTTTTTATTAGTTTGTCTCATTGCCGCTGTGATAGAAAGAATGCCTCTGCAGTAAGTGAACAACACAAGCTTAAAGAAAAACTGGGTGGAATTTTTAAATCTTCTTTTCTATGCTAGCCTGTGTTTGTTTACAGAATTTTTATTACTATACTTATTTTTAATCCTTGATCCAAGCTAGTTGGCTTCATGAGTTTGTAAATACCTTTTCATATCAAATTTGTAGAACATCTTTTTTCCAGTGAGGTCAGCAGAGTCTGTGACACAGCATGTTCTTTTTCTGCCAACACACAGAAGTGAAGAAATTCATTCAACACCCTAGAAAAGTTTTGTAGGACTCTATAATGTTCCCCGCTTTGATCTGAAATGAGATGAAGCTGACATTAGTCATGTATTTTACTTCAGACAGCTACTTCCAGATTTGTCGGATCAAAATATCTTATAAATGACTCAAATGTTATAACAAATGGTTCAAACCTCATGGCATTTGCGGAAAACAATTTAATGGGGTCCCTGAGCAGCTACAGGATAAAGAAATTTGAGTTATGAACTCTAGCAGCATTTTGATGTGGGCTTTGCATTCTAGTATGTCTCTGTGTGTACTAAGTATTTCTCTCTTTGTAGAAGAATTTTTGGTTTCTTCCGTGACAAGGTCAGAAACAAACATGCCCATATTTTCTATGTAGCATCTGTAGCTAGGCAAGGAATTTATTTCTCATCTATATGGAACAATGTATGAAGATATTTAGATATTCTTATAGAATTATAAAGATGGAACCAACTTTAAAGAACAACTAATGTATTTTTATTTATTGAAACATAATTGATTGTACATATCTGTGGGGTACAGTGTTAAATATACATACCTATGTGCAATATGTAAGAACATCTCATTTAGAGTTCTTATTTCACAAATGAGGAAAAAAATCCAGTCCAGTAATTTTTATATGACCATATATTTTTTAAATGCTGTTTCTAATCTTAGAAGGTTTTGAGAATTAATTTCAAGGTAGGTCCTTTTGAAAAGGAAGTTGTTACTCCAGTGTGTTTGTAATTTTGGTGCTCTCTCTTCAGCACAAAGAGGTTTTGTCTTGAATTCAATGGGTGGAAATCCAGTCTCCCTAGCACAACTGTTTTTATATTTGGTGAATAGTGGAGCTTTGAATGGGTAGACCCCATTCACCCATTGGAAGAAAGGCTGTAGGACACCCAGCAATTGTAGTGCCTAGACTAGGTAGATAGTCTTCATGTTTAGGGTGAAATAGATAAATATTTTTTTCATTTCAATACTCATGAGCTAAGGTCATGAGACACTGGATTGTTCAGGACTAGTGAGTCCACAGTGAACACAACACACAGAACTATGTGCACTACCCTGCTTGCTAACAAGTTAGGTTTCTATTATAAGGTGGTCAACAACACCATAATAATAAAAGCTATTATTTATTAAGTACTTATGTGCCAGGTACTGTGCTAAGCACTTTGCATGACTTGTCTCTTATTTGTCACAACTTCCCTGTGAGTACAGTAAGTATTGCTTCCATAATTATATAGTGCTATTAGTACTATGATTATCCCCATCCTGAAAATGAAGAACTGCAGCTTAGGGAGGTCAAATAACTTGCCCAAGTTCACACAGATGAGACGTGGTAAAGCTGGATTAAAAAACAGGTCTTTCTGTCATTCCAATCTATCCTATTTCCATTAAACTCTGCTGCCTTCCAAGGGAGTAAGAAGGATTATGTTTTTATGAATGAAGAGTTGAGTACGAATTGAAGCTGAATGGGCAAGTAGTTTTTTCCTTCTTGGCTCCTAGGATTTGCTGCAGTTGTCTGACAAAGAAAAAGCTCACACTCTGGACTTTTACGGGACTTGCTATGAAAAGTCACTCTTTCTTCACTGGCCGCAATGAATGTATTTTTTCCATGGGGGAAAAAAGAAGGATGGGGAGGGTTGAGGTGGTCAGAACCAGTTGGCGAAGAAGTCTTACATGTCCAGGCTTGATGAAAAGCATGTATCCCCGGCCCAAGAGTAATTGTTTAAGAATTCTTCATTCTAATAAATTCATACCCACAGGGGGCCAGTTTGAGATATGATTAGGTCACAAGTGAAATGAGTTTGGTGGTCTCAGCATAATCCCTGTTGGGCGTTAGTTCACTCAAATGGTTGCAGTACAGTTTTGCCCATGTCTGCATTATTGTTTGCTTCTACTCAGAAAATGCTCGGAATTGAATTAACGAGGGGCTTCAGGTCAGCCTGAAGGTGTGCAGAAGCAACGTGCGGTATAAGGAATAGTGCCTTGTCAACGGAGCTGCATGTAGATGGGGCTGCTTGTCCCTCACCTCTTTGTCACTAAATCCAACCTCCTGTGCCTCTGAAGTAGATAAACAGTGTGCTCTGTAAGTTTGCAGACTCTCAGCTGAGAGAGGTTATCTGAGTCATAAATAAGGGCCGTGCCAGTTGTCCCTGCTTCACAATTAGACTGATTTGGATACATAACCTTCACTGAGAATGTTCTGATGCCCAAATTGGTTATGTTGCTTCCCTTGGTGAATATTTTTCTTTAAAAAAGTCATAAATAAATCGATTAGGAAGCAAACTCTCCTGAGAAGTTAAAAATAATTTCTTACCTAATCTCATCAAGAAAGTTCCACAAAATTTAACAAATTAAACTTGAAATTATAACATGAAATAAAGAAATTATATCATGAAATAAAGCTCTGTCAAATGGCTAAAAGATCTTATGGTACCTTATTCTGAACACTTCTACTCTATCATAAGAACTTTTAAGATTGAACTGACATACCTGTGATTATTTAATTACACGATTATTATAAACTACTGGATAAATTACCCATTAAAGTCATTTTTAATCCAATTAAAATTGTGACAGTTCCAGTTGACTCAATTTAGTCTCCTAAATCATCTGTAGGAAATCCTGTAGAATGTATTATGCCCAAGAGTTAACATCCTTTTCACAATATAGAGCTAAAAGAGACTTCCTATTTAGTCTAACTCCATTTTAAAGAGGAAACTGGGGTGCAGAGATCATGACTTACCCAAGATTACATCAGTGACAAAGATCCAGGTCTCTTCAATTTTTAGTTTAGTTTTAGTTCTATCAGGCCAATTATTTTCTTTTTCAGCTGTAGCATGCATGTGTATATGCACATATGATGGCTCCTGCCATGGTGGCTCCTGTCATGCTCACCTCATACTCCTGGATTGTATCTGGGACTACATAAATACAATTCGCAGAATTCTGGTTATAACTTCATCCTATCCCCTTTTACTCAGGAAAGTATATGAAATGAAAATAAATCAGAGTGGCATTATTATAAGAGTTATTTTGAATTATATACATACATACATATATATATATATGTACATATGTATATACATACGTACACATATATATATATATATATATGTACGTATGTATATAAAATCATTCCGAGACCTTGGTACTAAGACTCTTACTAATGGCAGTTATTAATGAGACTGCTGTTAGACCAGCAGTCTGTAACCTACAGCACCTATAGGCCAAATGTGACCTGTTTTCTCAAGTAAAGTTTTATTAGAACACAGCCACATCCATTTGTTAAAGTGTTGTCTATGCCCCTTTCCTGCTACAACAGCAGAGTTGAGTAATTGGACAGACCATATGGCCTGCAAAGCCTAAATATTTACTGTTTGGTTCTTTACAGAAAAAGCTTGGTGATCTTGGTGATCCCTCCATTAGACCACTCTTCCAACTCAAGGAATACATGGTCATGTCTGTTGCTTTGCTCCCTGTTCTTAACTACTCAGCTACACCAGACTCCATTGCTTATAAGCCCATCCTCTAGAAATTTTCCCAAGATTTATTGCTCTTCATGGATCCTATCCCTCTTAATCCCTTTATGATCCCTTTTTCTCTTTCTCTTTTTAAACAACTGTGTACTTTATTCACATGTCCCCAAAGATTGGTATAGCACATTAAGAACACTATTGTTTAGATTATATTAAATGAAGTAAGCCAGGCACAGAAAGACAAATACCACATGATCTCACTCATATGTGAAATCTTAAAAAACAAAACAAAACTGATATTATGATATTCTGAAGGCAGAGAGTAGAATAGTGGTTACCAGAGACCGAGGAGGGTAAGGGGGAAAGTAAAATAGAGGATGGGCAACAGGTACAAAATTACAGTTAGACGAGAGGAATAAGCTCTGGTGTTCTAGTGCACGATAGGGTGACTATGGTCAACTGTTAAGTTTGTCTGTTACATAATGGCTAGAGGAGAGGCTTTTGATATTCTCAGTACAAAAAAATGATAAATGCATGAGGTGATGGATACCCTAACTACTCTGAATTGATTATTATAAAACATACACAGTATCAAAACATCCGATTGTATTCCCTGAAAATGTACAATTACTATGTGTCAATTAAAATTTTTTAAATGTTTTAAATGAAAAAAGAATGCTATTGTTTAGTAACTGACATGGATGCTGTGTTCTAAATACAATGAAGGTTGAATAATAGTAGTATCTAACCCTTCTTTTACACTTTCTATGAGACATGATACAACACACCCACACACATACACACTCTCTTAACACTCATAGCATCTCTGCCAGGTATGCTAAGTAGGTATCTATCAAGCCCATTTTACAGATGAGGAAACTGAGGTAAGTAGCCATACCTAAGGTTACACAGCTAATCACAGCAGCAGTGGCAAAGCTAGGATTTGACATACGTCTTTCATCTACAGAGTCCATGTGTTTAATTTTCCTCTTATACTAAACTTAAGATCATAAAGTGAAGTAAATATTGAAAGAATTAGAAAATCTTTCAGTTAAATACTTCCTCTTTTCTTTCAAGGTGGGAGCCTTGTAGATTTAGAAAGGAGAGAAGTATCCTTTACTTGGTCTGTTTTCATTCTTCCACTTCTTGCTGAATGCAGGGTCTCCTGTCTCCTCACCATCTTCCTGATGAAACTACATACTGTGGAGAAGGTTATAGCTACTCGGTTCTTTCCCCCACTGGGAAGGAAATATAACTTAGTGTGGAGAATGGAGCTACAGAATCAGGCTCTCTAGATTCGGATACCAGCTCTACCATCAAGCTGCATGCCCTCAGACAAGTTATATAAGCTCTTTAAGCCTCAGTTTTATTATCCTTAAAGTGGAGCTAATGATAATAAGCACCTCGTGGCATTATTGTGCCTTATATATGCAAAGCCCTTAGAATGAATCTTGGCACATAGTGAGCTCTCAATAATATTAGCTAAAAATTGTGATGGTGGTTGTGACAATGGTGGTAGTGGTGATGATGATGATGATGATGAAGCTAAGCCATAAGCACCTCGTGGCATTATTGTGCCTTATATATGCAAAGCCCTTAGAATGAATCTTGGCATATAGTGAGCTCTCAGTAATATTAGCTAAAAATTGTGATGGTGGTTGTGACAATGGTGGTAGTGGTGATGATGATGATGATGATGAAGCTAAGCATTCTCATGAAGATTCCTATAAAATCTTACTAATTGTCCTGCCCTGCCTAGCCTTTGGGGCATTTTCAGCATAGGCAGTGTATGAGGTAAAGTGGTTAACAGCTGGGTAAAAATGGTTTTTCATCCTCTAAACTCACCCCTCTGCATTCTATATCCAGGTTTTGGTCTCCCAGCATGGAATTATTTAGTTTACTTTCTACTAAGGCAGAAGAACTGGCTACAGTGAACATAAAGGGGGTAGTGAATAAATATTAAACAATCCTGACATTGTTAATGGAGGAAATGCATGGCTTCTCAGATAGCATGGAATTATTTAGTTTACTTTCTACTAAGGCAGAAGAACTGGCTACAGTGAACATAAAAGGGGTAGTGAATAAATATTAAACAATTCTGACATTGTTAATGGAGGAAATGCATGGCTTCTCAGAGTAAGTATTCATTATTGGCTTCCTGTGTTCTCCAAAACCCCCCAGTGGTTTTGGGAGAGTAAATACAAACATTTAATGTTTATGATATTAGCCAACTTCTAAATCAGGTCATTATATTTTACTTATTTTAATTGGATTTTTGATGAGTTCTTTCCTATCTGTCCTAAAGCACGGGGTCATCAACCTCTAGTAAACAGACTCAATTCAATTCCTTAGAAATTTTCTGAAGTCCACTTCCTGTTCACCAAAAGACTATGGGAATGATAATCATGATATATATTACGTGTGTATGGTGACTTACAGTTTACAAGGTAGCTTTCATGTGAATTATGTAATTAGACCCTTACAGCATGCTGGAATTGTGGAATCTCAGCTGAGGGAGCTGCCTGCCAATACAGTAGTCGAGGGAGCGGTAGGCAGAGGGAGCTTCCCGTGGGTGTCCTGCTGTTTTATGCTTCTGGTCCTTTGCTTATGCTGTTCATTCTCTCTCACTGATAAAGGTTCTCCTTCAAGGTTCAACTCAAACATCATTTCATTAAGGAAAAGTTCTCTGACACCCTCTTGTTCCTGCCCTGCTAGCTCATCACTCCTTTATGTTTTTATCATGCCTCATGGCACTTAGGGCTCAAGTCTGTTAGAACATTTGTCATATTAAATCCCTGTTATATATTTGCCTATCTAGCCCCCACTGTCAGACATTACCGTGAGCACCTGTTGCATAGAGAAGCTGTTTATGTTCCATTGACTTTTTCATTCCCAGCAGGTAGCACAGCACCTAGCATGCATTAGGTGCTCAGTCAATGTGTAAGGTATGGATTGTAATGTATGTAATGATTCCAAACCCTGGGTTCTCCCCAACACACTACCCCCTGCACCAATGTAGGTGCCCCTCTTCCAGCCCCAGGCAGATGTCAAACAACAACCATGTGCCAGAGACTGTAAAGTGAAACCAGATGCAGCCATTCCTGACTGATGACAAGAGATGATATCATTCACTTGGGGACTAATAAGTGAAATGACTGAAGGATGCTTCCATGGTATGACATATCAAGTCCCTAAGTTCACTGTATATTCAGTACAAGCATGCTAAGAGGATGCAGGGGGCTCAGTCAGCCAGGGAGCCTTAGTTAAGATGGGTTGCTCATAAATTGATGCAAAGTCCCTGGAGGTAAATAGCCAGAGGGAGATGGGATTCATTCAGTTCCTCTAGTTGGATGGCAAGGGTAAGGAGGGTTTGCGATTTCAGGGTGAATAATTGAATATGGTATTAGAATTGGAGGTGCTTATGTAAATGTGCATCAAGATAACTCTTAATCCTGACTTACTGAGACCTCATCATTCCATCCCTTTCAGATCAACCAAAGGATTCTAAGTCAAGAGTGAAAAGCAAAGAGAACTGTGTACTTTATTGCAGTGCCTCCCCAGTCTGCAGTAGATCTGTTTTCTCTCTTTCTACTCACACTACATAAGGTATATACAGATGTCAAGGATTTTTGTCAAGAATTTTTGTGTGTCACCATGCCTTTGCTAAAAACGATATTTCCTTGACCTGGCATACATTTTCCTTCCTCCACCCTTTTCATCTCTCTAGATAACACTTACGTATTCCTCAGGGCTCTAGTCAAGTCTCAGGCCAGCTTCACCCCAGCAGAGTGGGAGCCCTCTTTCGTGTTCCCATCAGACTTCTTCCTTCTTAAAACAAACAGTCATGGATTGAACAGTAGTCTGTCTACTCAACCATGGTGTGATCAACAGGAGGGTAGGAGCTATGTCCTGGTCATTTTTGTTATTTTCAGGGTCCAGCCAATAGTAGAATCTCAGTAAACATTTTTTAGTAAGGGATGAATGAGTGAGTGAATTACCGAATAAGTGAATGAATCTCCTATACCCTCTTGGTCTCCACTGGGTAGACTTTCTGATTCCCTACCCATACCACTCTTGTACCCATTTGTTATACACGATCCTCTACACAAGCCACACTGACCACAGACAGAAGCATTTAAAGAACAGAGTTTAAGTATCTTACAAGTTACAGTTGCTTGTTACTCAGCTCTCTTAACTCAGATTTTCCAGCCTTAAACAGTCTCTCTGGCATCCTTTAATTTTGCTTTCCTTTTGTGCTACTTTCCTTTTTGCTCCATCTCATCTGATTCTTCAACCTCAGTGTCTGCCATCCCAGAACCTCCATGCCTTCTCTGAGCTTTGTTTGCTATTTTCCTGCTCTTCTCCTAATCCCCGGCTTCCCCTTTGCTTCGCTCCTCACTTCCCTGGTCTCTGCCGTGCTTACTCTCTCATTACGCTCAAGCATCTGCTGCCTACCTTCCCAAGGTCCAGGAAGTAATCCCAAGACCTGCCAACTCCCCCAGACTTCACTCATGAGGTAGAACAGGAGAAGGGGATGAGCATGGGGTTCGAAGTCAGAGCCATCTGGGTGCCAATTCTGGCTTTGCCATTTATTGTTTGTATGACAAGGGACAACTGTATTCTCCAAATCTCAGTTTGCTCATATGTAAAGTGAAAACAGCAGAGCAAATACATGCCTGGAAAGGTTGTTGGTGGATTAAGTGAGATATTAGGTACTTGAAATATAAGTACCTGGAATGTAGACTGGGATAGCCCCTCGTGACATCTTCCTCACAGATACAATGTACATTTGTGTTCCTAAGTCATTCCTTTTAGCAGACTGTACATTTTAAAATAACAAACACCCACATTCGTATTTGAATCCAGATGATGCCAGTGTTCATCCAAAGTGCCACCTCCGAGCTTCAGTTTACCTTGCTTGGGTGTCCATTTCTAAGTTACGGGCTAGTGTCGCTTCAGCTCAGAGTTTCAGCACACCTTGATCGTGTCCAGGCTGCTAGGGAGAGTAAGGAACAAGAGAGGTGGTGGCGGGCTGGTCAGATGCGAGGCTTCACCATCCGCCTGTGGTCTCGCCCCCCAGCATCTTTTCCCTCCTTCTGGTTGAATTAGTTGTTGGATTGGTCTGCTGAACCCAGAAGGGCTCTGGAGCAGTTGCTTTATTCCACCTTCAACTTACAGAAGATTTGGAGGAGATTGGGTCAGAGTTGAAACTCCGTGTTACCAGTACAGTGAAAAGGTCGCTTCCCCTTGCCCTCAAGGATGAGCGAGTGTTTCTCCAGCTTATATAGTTGCTGTGCCTTGGAGGGGGCTGCATTTCAATTTATGCCAAGAAAGCACTTTGAGATGAAATGCGGTCTATTAATCTCAGATGTTGTATGTGCCTCTTCAACGTCAGAGTTTGGTTATTATGTTTAGTTTGGAAAGGGAGGTTTGTTTTATTTTTTAAAATCTGTGATGAAATAAGAATATCACATTGACTGTGATTTATCTGTGGGGAGAGAAAAAAGTGAAACTAGAAATGTTTATCCTTAGGAGATTTTGTATAAAGTTCTGTCAGATGATGTCATTGAGAACGAAATGGGCAAGGGAGATGAGGAAGCGATAAGAGCCGTTTTGAGTTTGTGAATTGAATCAAATTTCAATTATGACAACAGTTAAACACATGATTTTTCTGTTTTTTCAGGAATAAAAGCAACACAATTATTTCTTTTGCAGTTCCTAGCAATCTCTACTGATTTATCTGTTTTCACTTCCTGCCTCTAAAATGGGCCAGGAGAGGTCTACACAGCCTGCAACATGTAATAAAATGGTCAGTATCAGCACAGCTATTGAGAGGGAGGCGAGGCGCGGCGTGGTAGAGGTCTTGGGTACTGTACACATCAATCAATAAGCAAACGCCGGACCTACACAGCCTGCAACATGTAATAAAATGGTCAGTATCAGCACAGCTATTGAGAGGGAGGCGCGGCGTGGTAGAGGTCTTGGGTACTGTACACATCAATCAATAAGCAAACGCCGGACGCTGTGAGATAGTCATTTACCCTTGACAAAACAAGCAATGATAATTGGATGATAATGTGGTAATTTACCTTTATACATTTTACCCTTGTTGGATTTTTAGAGGTTATTGTTGCATCTGATAAATTTTAGGGTAGAATTCCAGCTTTTTCATGTGCAGGACCAACATTGTCTGAAGTGTCTGCATTTTGCTGCTTCTTTCTTCAAATAACAGGATCTTATGAATCAGTATTTTCATTATATTTGTTTCCAGCAACTCAGACTATAGTTTTCAAGGTGCTTTTCTATTGTAGGGAGATCTGTGGGGCACTTAACCTACATTAGACCTAAGAGGTCTGAGGGTTCTTCAGAAGACAAAGAATTTCTAGATACTTTCCTTGAGGATGTGTCAAGGGCAATACAGACAAAAGACTGATGTCTCCTTTAACAGCTTGATAAGTATCTCAGGATATTCTGCAGGAATCAGTTCTGTTTCTACAAAGTCCTGTATTCCCATTCAGCATGATATGGCTGAATATGTGTGTGCTACGTGTGACAATGTGAAGACTTATCTTTGCCCTGAGGGCTGAGTGCCATAACACTGCTCAAGTGATAGACTTGATAGAAGTGATGATTTGGAGAGATGATCTGCTTAAAAAAAAAAAAAAGGCACGTTAGAGATGTGTAAGAATTAAAAATGTAACTCTGTTTATCTGGATTTTATTTTTATAACTTCCAAAGGCATTTCTATTCGCGGCATCAAAATCCCTTGTAAAAGTAAAGTAAATCATTCTCGTATTGACCATTTTTTTCATGTTGTCCTATTGAGACATCTTCCCAACTGAGTTTCTTATTGAATTGTATTTCTATAAGGGTATTGTAGGTTAGCAGCACATTTTTATGGTACACAAAAGATGTGCCTTCTGAATTTCCAATGCCTTGCATATTGTTCCCCACAGAAGAAACATCTCGGAAATGCTAAATAAATCAAAACAGAAACATTTGGCTCTTGACTTGCTGCTGGTGCTTTTTTTTTCCCCTCTCGGTTTACATTGGCTGGAATATCCATTACTATCCATCTTACCTATTTGATTAATTTGTAATAAATTCGGCCCTTTGGAAGTCTCTTGCTGCATTTCTAGACGGGCTACTCTTGTAGAGGGTTTATTTAATATGTGCCTCTGTGTACCTATATGAATGAAAATTTAATATGGTTTAGAAGCCTTTAAAAACACACACGCACACAGTGTTTGCTCTGAATTAAGTGCTCCTATCTGACATAGCCTTGTGGTAAAAATCCATAAACGTATGGGCAGACAAAATTGTTTAGAGGACAATCTCTGTAGAAATGATATGACACGTGATATTATTTCAGGGGATGAAATATCATCATATTTCAGATGACCAGTAAATGTAATTATAAATAATGGATTGGAATTCTTATTTCTTGTGGTTTTTTTCAAAATTTCTTCTTCTGATGGCCTGTGTTATTTGAAGTGCCATAACCACATTGCAGGGTTCACCTTCAATTTGATACAGTGATATAGTTACATCCCTGTGGGTGAGAAATGTTCCTCTCCAAATAACTGTAGCAGCATAGCAGGAATATTTTGAGACAACCTTGTCTATATTATAGCAAGATTTAAAAAAACACCTCTGCTCTTAACTATCACCATATACTGAGGAGGACATAATAAATTCATCTTCTGATCTCGGAAATAAAATCAAGGTAGGAAACAGTACCTCTGTTTTTCAGACAAAGACATTTGGTCCCAGAAAAGAACATTTAAAAAAAAAAAAGTGTTAATTGGCTTTTACAGCAAAACCGAGGGGGGAAAGAACATTAGCCATTTTTACTGTAAATATCCCATCCTACCCATTTTCTTATATATATATCACCACCATGTATGTTAAGAAAGCCAAGGAAAGCAATTTGCTCATACATGTGTTTTGTGCTTGCTGAGATAAACAATGAATGAACGGTGCTCACTGTGAGGGAGAAATGGAAGAGGTTAATTGGTAAATACTCCTCTCTTATTCCTTATCTGAATGTTTTATATCCATATATAATGTGAAAATGTCATTCTTTTGTTTTCTAATTATGTCTGATATGTCTTTCTTAACTTTGCCACTTTCTTAAATGTTCTTATGGACACAATTCATGTGACGATTCAGTTTCACCCCTATTCTGAACCCCATTCTCTTCTCAGCATTCTCAGATAGTTAGCCAAAGACCCTACCCACAAAGGAGTTATAGTCTGGTAGAAGAGATAAGACAAATATAATGATAAGTTAGTTAAGGCAGACTAAAGTACATTTGATGTAAATCCTATGTTTTAGTGATTCAGAGGAGGAAGAAGGTTTCTGTTCAAGTTCAGAAGTGCTTCAGGAATAGATCTAGATGGATTGGTACGATTATGATAGCCACAGTAGAGGAAGAAGATTGCAAGAAAAAACAGCATTGACTCAAGGCATGCAGACCAAAAATCTTGGGGATAGCTATGGAAAATAGAGAGTAATTTAATTTGAATCTGGCATTGTATTACTGGAGAGAAAGGGGAAACCTTGGCTATTGCAAAAAGACTGTGGCCAAGGAAGAGTCCAGTGAAATAAACCCTTGCTACAGAGAAGCAAATCAGTGCCTGCCATTGATCCACGATAGGTCTGCCTTATAGGACTGGGCCCACCACAGATCTACACTGTGAGGTGAGAAAAAGAAATGTTGCAGAGGCTCTTGAGTGCCGGGTTAACAGATGCTATTGTGCTACCATGAAACAGATCTTAGTGCTAGGTATATAGTAGCCAATAATAACTATAACTGTCTTAATCGAATATGTGCTCTGATTCAGATAAAATGTGGGGAAATTTATTTAGGTTGTCTTCTCACATTTTGCTTGTTCTTATCCATTAGGTCTCAGCTTAAATGTCACCTCCTCAGAAAGACTGCCCTGGCCACACCACTGAAGGTGCTATCCTCTCCACGTCCCTCTCACTCTCTACAACTGAACTCTATTTCTTTTCTTCATAACACTTAACATGAGTTTTAATTGAATATTTATTTGTCTGTAAATGTGTTATTCTGTCTCCTCCTGCTAAATTAATAGCCCTGTTAGGGCAGGAACTAAATCTGTTTTGTTCACTAACCTATCCCAGCACCTACAAAAAAAAGTCCTACATTTAGTAGGCACTCAAAAATTGGTTAAATGGTAATATTCATGACAACCTAATAAAGAAGACATCATTATCTTCACTTTTACAAAAGAGGAATTGACATTCAGAGAATTACTTGACCCAATTAATCCGTAATCGGCAGAACCCAGATTCAAACCCAGTCTGCACGACTGCAAAGCTTATGGTTCTATCCTTGCCATACCATGATCCTCTTTTAATAGGATGAAGAAATGTCTATTAGTTTGCCAGGCTGCTATGACAAATTACCACAAACTGAGTGGCTTACACAACAGGAATTTATTGTCTCCATAGTTCAGAGGCTAGAAGTCTGTCAAGGTTTTGGCAGAGTTGGTTCCTTCTGAGGGCCATGCGGGAGGCTGTGTTCCATGCCTCTGTCCTACCTTCTGGTGGTTTGCTGGCAGTCTCTTGCATACTGCTTCCAGTTGCATCACCCCAGTCTCTGTCTTCATCTTCACATGGCATTCTCCCTGTGTGGATGTCTGTCTCTGGGTCCAAATTTCCCCTTTTTAAAGAGACACTAGTCACACTGGATTATGGCCCAACCTAATAATCCCATCTTAACTTCATCATCTGAAGCACCACTATTTCCAAATAAGGTCACATTCTGAGGTAGTGGGGGCTAGTACTTCAACATATGGCAGCGAGGGGGGGGGGCACAGTTTAACCCTGACAGTATCTATTTCAAATGACCAACTAATCTCAAAAAGGTATAGTAATTGATTTTGCACTAAATGTACTGTTAATAATGTTAAAAAAAATTTTTCTGAAAAAAAAGAGATCCACATCCTAGTTTTGTCCTAACAGTAAACTTTGAGTCATTCAGTCATCTTTTTTTAAAGATTATGAAACTCTCAGAGATTATGTAGTCAGGGGCTCAAAACATGGATGTTTTGTAATTTTGCGTCTTAGCATTTTAGCTTGGGAACTAAATCCCAAGAAGTTATATAAGGAGGTATGATATTTGGAAACATTGTGTCATGTAATTGCTGCTAGACTACTTTTGAATGGACCTGACTTTATTTTTATATCTTGAGAATTTTACTTTAGGTATAGAGTAGTTTTTAGTAAGCATGAAGAATTCTCAGTAATAATGCCCCTGCAATCAGAAGGTAGAAGTTTAGTTTGTTTCAGTTTAGTTCTTACCACATACAGTGTCAAAACACAGTCCTAAGCTCTAAAGAAAAGGTACAATTCCAGGCTGATTCTTTTGTTTCTGTGAACTTCGTTCTATGTGTTGTGTCTTTAAGTCATCCAAAGAGAAATTTCTCCTATCACATTTGTGACCTTCTGAAATCTAGGGGGAGGGCAGCTGTCCATCTTTATCCAGAAGAGAGAAGCTTTGAGAAGTCTGCAAGTCACAGGTCACATAAAACTTATTAATAGGAAGAGGTTGTTTCCAAAATATTTTACCAAATTACTGATCGCTAACACAAAAATACACTTAGGTTGTGAATATGACTTTGGAGGTAGGGTAAGATTCAGGAGCCTAGAAACATCAGTTCTCTGTTTAGCTATCAGATCAAGATAACTAATAGTGAGAGGGAGAAATGGGAGATTACAAAAGAGGAAAGGGGGAAATAAACCATGACAAAAAGAAATGAGAAGAGACAAGATGAAATGGAAAGAAAGATAAGTTAGAAAAATAAATAAAAGTAGAAACACAAGGTGAAATGAAAAAAGAGGAAAAAATCTGAAGAGATTAAAAAAGATTGAAATAATCATTGACAAATGGCTAACATAGTTTGACATAATTTACCATGTTGTTTTCCTACCAATATTCCAGCCTTAGAACTCAACTGGCGTACCTGGAATGCATTTCCTCACTCATAACCTTTCATAAGTATCAAATATAAACGATTTCCTTTCACTTATGCTTCAGCTGAATTTGAAGGTGCTGACGGTCTTGAGAAGGAATTATCACTAGATAAACTCACAGTATACCAAAGTCGTTTATATAGTTTAAAAAAAACTGAAATTTTTCTCTTACTCTTTTCTCATGAAATATCTTTTACATTGTACAGGCTCTGCAACCTTTTTTTTTAAATAAAGGAAAAACCAATTTATTGGATACATTTTTAAATGTGGTTAAAACAGGGCATGGCTATAACTACAGTATAGGTAGAGTATCCTATGTAATAGGTGTTTTAGTATGTATACTGAGCACTTCCAGGCTGATCCTGTAAAATAATGAAGGAAACCACCAGTGAATTAAACAGCTTGTTAGTCATGGGGGATCAGTAAATAAGGTTCTCCTGGGTTTCAATATATGTGGAGGTGGCAATGAGATCAGAGGGAAAAAAGTCAAACTAGTGGTTACTGAATATATATTAAGGTATCCTGCAAATGTAATATAGGAAATAGCTTTATTTCAGAGACTCAGTAATTTAGTATCTCTTACTGGACCCAGGTCAGAATTTAGCCTCAGCCAAGCCAGGCAAATTGCTCAGGATGAAGAAGGTAGCCAAGGCAGCACATCATTAAGGCCAGGCGATGGAAGGGTCACCCAGCCCTTCAGTCCTCATCGTGTTAATGAAGTTACTCCACTGACACAACCTAATATTCATTCATTTTTTCGATGAAAGCAAGATCTTTTCAGATCTTTTATTCATCCAGTGAGTGTTCAGCACCTACTTTGTGCAGATTACAAATGGAGGAATAGATGTCATCCTTGTCCTAGAAAGCTGACACACCCCCATTCCCTGAATACCACTGCTCGGTGTAGCGAGGCCATTCTGGTTTTATGTGGAGACGGAGGAGGAGGCTCACTGTATGCCTCCACTGGCTCCCAGCTGTTAGACAGCATCCCCTCCTTACCACTGATGACTTTCCTCTTCTTTGCGCATGCCCTGTCCTTCCTAGTAGCAGGGGTAAATACTGAGGATGTGAGACATTTTCAGGGGTTGAACTCCAGGCACTCTACAAGTAGGCAAGGTGTGGAAATGAATCCCTTTCAATCCCTGTCCTGTACCTGGTAAGCACCTACCTTGTGATGTCAGTCAGAGGAAAAGCCCATATCTACACTTATTGTCCTAGGGAAAAACTGTTGTCCAACATAACTGTACACTTTGCATGTTGATTCCTCAGCTCTATAATCTCTTTTTCTCAGAAATGTCATTTTACTCAGAATTGTCATGTGATTTCCTTGGAGAAAGTGCCATTTCTTTCTGCATGTGAGTTTACGTGTGCACGTACACACTCGCCATAAGTTACTGATAACTGGAAAGATTTGAATAAGTGTGTTAATAAATACATGGTCATGTGTCATGTGAAAATAAGCATTTATGTTTGAAGTCGAAAGAATGGATCCCACAGAATTCTGCTTCCCCATCTATTGTTAACTGGTTTCCAATGGATAGGTAAAGAGGACCAAGGAGAACTTGTGCTTGAAATGTGGGAATTTCACTTCCTCGCTGGCAAGTATCTGGGGCTTCCTTTTGAACAATGCTGGGTTTTAAGTGGCTTTCAGATGCCGCATCCTGATCTGCCTGCCACAGGGTGGCAACAATTGGGAGCTGTGTCTGTTTCAACAGAAACCATAAGGAATGCAGGAATCTTCATCTTGTCCTAAGGAAAGCAAATGTCCTGGCCCTAAAATCTGCGACACCTTTTCATTACTAAACAGTGTCTTATTCTCTCTGATCCCTAGATTCTCTTCAGTAAGATTTTTTCCCTCAAGAGAAAATTTCCCCATTTTGGGTGAGGCATTTTCTCTTCACACTATCCCTGCAAGGTAAGGTATTATCATGATTATCTTTTTTCCTTTTATTGGTTAAGAAGAAATTGAGAGTTTAATATGCCCACCCACCTGAGATTTGAGCCAGGTTTGAATGATTTCAAAGCCCAAGCTTTGCTACCAAGCTACACATTCACACAGTATTCACTTGCTCACGTTGTGGGCTGCTACTGTGTGAGCAGCCTCATGCTAGGCTCTGGGGATCAGAAGAAGAATAAGACACCACCCCAGCCCGAGGGGGGCTCACGGTTTAGTGGGATAGATAGAAACATTAAGAAATAATTAAGAGGATGATAAATGCAACAGGAGACTATGATCGAGTACGGACATAGCAGAGAGGAAGAGGTAAAAGACCTAATGTACCTGCAAATTTGGAGGATGCCAAGTGGAAAAGGCTCCTTTTTGTCAGTAAGCCTTCTGAGAAATCTTTCATGCTTTTGTCAGCAAATATGCATCTAACCCAAGCCTCCTTCAGTGCCCACTTGGCCAGGCTGGGAGAAAGTTGCATTTACTCAGTGTACTGGAGAGAGAGGTAGTAGGTTACAGTGTCGTTGTGTTCTGTAACAATGTAATGAACAACTTCCACAGACCTGAGTGGTGTTTGATATCATTGGAAAATTTATGAGAATTCTTAACTTCTAATATAATAACAGCAACAACAACTACTTAATACTTGAGTTAAATATTCTTTCTGAGTGATGGAGGACTTTGGCGGTCCTTCAGTGGCCACAATTCATCCCCCTTTGCTCTAGCCACTGCTGGAGTTAACACAATTATACTTTTCTCAGGGTAGCTTAGTTTCTTCAAGGTGCTTTGAGTGTCTTCACAGTTTCCCAGCTTCTCTTATCTTCCCTATGGAAGCAAAAAAGCTACAGCTGCCATTGTGGTGCTAAAACTAGCCTATATTTATTGAGAGCATACCTCAGGGGTATTTTAGACAAAATAAGCTCGTAACAGTGGATTTTTCATGCTCAGAATCTAGGTTAAGAAGCTTTGCAGGCTAGTCTGTATGGACTGATATTAACTTTTTCATTAAGTGGGGCAGACCAAATTACTGTTTCAGAATTTGATGATGGATGAAGTAGCAATGCAGCAGTGACACCATCCTACATTTGTAGTGGTGACATTATCAAATCCTTTTCCTTTGCAGTAGTGTTAGAGTAATGGGCATCCTAAAGAGAAAGATATTTTTTCTGTATGTATGTATGTGCTGTTTTTTTACCCTAAGTATGTTGGCTGTGGATGGAATCCAAAGGAAACTATAATCAAAACTGAATTCTAAGCTAAAACCAGTGACCACAGTGAACATACCCAGAAGACTGATCTGGAACAGAAAACAAAGACCATGTCAACTCTGTGAAGTTTCAGCTTCTGAACAAGGGACAGAAACACAACTCTTTCATTGGGGTGTAAACTACTATTCCATTGTCTTAGGAATCACCAAGTGGCAGCATGTTCTATTAACATATTCTACTAATATGAAAGTTGCAACTGAAAGTTCAAAAACTATGTGTTGAAGAACAGATTCCAGGGATGCACCAGGCATCTGTCCCACTCGGTGAACAGGCCTTGGAACAGATGTCTCAAATTTCTTCAAATCCAGAACATGCTGTCCAATTTTTTTAGTGGTAAACATACTTTTTTTTCCCTTTTTGTCACAGCTCACCAAAGTATTATATTTAATGCATAAAATATGTAAATTCTTAAAGCATCATTTTGCTCTTTAGTGAGTTTAGATATTACAAAACGGTTTAATTATAAAAACAGACAGACCTAGTCCTGGGACCTGTGCAGCTAGAAATAAATGTGCAATCAAAACTGCAATTACCTGCAGAATTTAGTGTAAACAGATCAGCAATCACATAACAAACACAGGCTAGTTTGCATTCTGATATGAATACAGTTAGATCCAAAGCAATTTTCCTTTATTTATCTTAGCTGCTCAGCATAAATAAAGCAAGGGCATTGAAGCAATTAGCATAATTAGAGTATCGTGGTCAGGCCCTATGTGATTTCAAGAGACGTTTCACTTTAGAATTCTTTTTCCCACACAAGAGTTTCCCTGAGCCACTAAAATATCGCTTTGGGCATTTTTGTATTTCAAATTTGCAAGTTGTCAGTTTGAAAAACCCTTGACACATGGATGTGAAAGCATCTCACAGACAGCCACAGAAGGTATACCCTCAGCTTTTCATTACCAAGAAGCAGGGGAATTTCCTTTTTCAGCTCTTTCTCCTACTTGACGTTTAACCCTAGAAATGTCAGTCTTAATTATTTCCATTGCCTTCAAATTGGGTCCAAGGGTTAAAGACAACTTGTTTTCCCCGAAAATAAATAAATAAAAATAGAGAATTGGAGGGTTGGGGAAGGAGAGGTTATATCATGGTGGTAGTTGAGCTGTTGCTAAAAAATCAAGGCTATGGCAACTAGCTACTGGTGATCAGACTTTCAGTAGCTCCAGATAATAAGGATGAGATCAGAGTGGGGTGAGGAGCTGCACATGGTTTCCTTGCGAGTTGCTCTGCAAGTATGGAAAATATTCTCTGCATGGAAAAATGGTGATTCTAACTAGTAGATTATGGTAAAATAGGTCCAGTAAAAACACAAACAGAAAAGAGGTCTTCTGTTGTTTATTTTTTATTCTTTGGTGCATATGAAAGCAGTTGAGAAAGACTGCCTTTTGGCTGGAAGGATGAAGAGGCTGATTTTGCACCATTGTGTATGTAATAGAACTCATTCAGTCCAGTCAAAGGACTTAAAATAGGCTGTACTTTCATTTTTAAAAATACTTTTTGAATAAACAGACAGCAGCACTGACTCTGTGTGCAATTTTACCAATTCTAACATGTTTAAATTCACGTAACCACCACCACAACCTGGATATAGAAAAGTACCATCACCCCCAAAACCTCCCTTGTGCTGTCCTGTTGTATTACCCTTACTGCAACCCCCGATGACCACTGATTTGTTCTCCTTTACTGTAGTTTTGTCTTTACAAGAATGTCATACAGTATGTAATCTTTTAAGGCTGGCTTCTTTCACTCGCGTAGTGCACTTGAGATTCGTATCATTAATTCATTCCTTTTTATTGCTAAGTGGTGTTCCAGTGTACAGCTGCACCACAGTTTGTTTATCCATTCAGCCATTGGAAGACATTTGGGTTGATTTGATATTTTGGCAATGATGAGCAGAACTGCTATAAACACTTGTGCACAGGTTTTTGTGTGAACATAGGTTTACATTCCTCTAGGGTAAATACCGAGGAGTAGGATTTCTGGGTCATATGGTAAGTGTATATTTAACTTTCTAAGAAACTGCCAAATTGCTTTCCAGAGAGGCTGTACCATTTTACATTCCCACCAACAGTGTTGCTGTGCATCCTCGTCAGCACTTGGGATTGTCAGTATTTTATTTTTTAGTTTTAGCCATTCTAATAGGTGTGTAGTGCTATCTCATCATGATTTAAATTTTGCTTTTTGTGAATGGATAGTGATTTTTTACTGTTTATTTTCCATTTGTATGTCCTCTTGAATGGAGTGTTGGCTGCTCAAATCTCTTGCTTATTTTAATTGAGCTGTCTGTTGCATTCACAGTCTTAATTTATCTTTGCAAATGTTAGAAAATCTCAGCTATGTATCCAGATCTCAATTATCTTTGTTAATGCTAGCCCATTTAGAGACTCAGCGGTGGCCAATACAAATCACCAGTAAAATTCAGCCTAGACCAAAAAATCCAGGCGACAAGGACTAATAAAAAAGAAAATTACTGGACAATAAATCAACTACATTATTGAATTTCTGATCTTAGCATCTTTTTTGAAATTCAGTTTTTTGGGGAGGCCAGTCTCTGTTCCTTCTTTCTTTGGTCTCGCTTGAGCTTCTGTCCCAGCTGAAGCCAGCCTTTACTATTAGCTGCAGGTTGAATGTTCTTTGTTTTCTGGGAAAATGTACAACCTCTATCAGGTTTTCTCCAGATCTGCTGTGATATGAGTTTGAGGAAGCACTGGTGAATAGGAGACAGAACAGATACTTGGGATGGGGCAGACACTGTGCTGAGTGACTTACCTGTGTCACTTCACTTAATCCTGTGATCATAGGTGTTGGCTCTATTTCATAAACAAAAAATTCAACTCCAGAGAAAAGAGATGATGCACCAAGCTCATAGGGTTTCTGAGAGTCTGACCTCAGGATTTGAACCCAGGCCTTTCTGACTCTGGAGGCTACCTCTTCTATGCAGCTTCTTAGTAACCAGGAATCTAAGATAAATGAAGTAATTGCATTTCAGGATTAAATCTCTGCTGCACACATCCCTGTGAATAAAATCCAAAAAGTAGGTATTATTCTCCCCCTTCCCTTTGAAAAATTCCTTTGCTATAGTGTAGCAAACTGTACCCTCCCAAACACAGAGTAGTGAGATAAGATCTGCTTATTCTGCTTCAGGAAATAGTAGTCTTTTTCTGTCTGAGTTGACTTCCAAATTTTGTTGGCCCACAGTCCTGAAAAACAATGTTTACACTTTAAAGTAGGTTTCATGAATGATATTGAATTATTTTTAAAAATCAGGTTGCAGAAAGGGTAGGTTTTTATGTAGAACCTCAGAAACTCATTAAACAGCACATCATAATTCCTTAATTCAAGAGTTAAAGAACTAAGCATAAAAAACAAAACTGTAAATGTTAGAAATAATAAAAAGGAACATTGTTATTTTCTGATGGTGGAGAAGGGAAGGAAACCCAGGAATCCTAAAAGATTGAGAGGTGATTACTTTAAAATGTTTAAGTAGGTACAATAAAAGACACCATAAATAAAATTAAAAGACAAATTACAAACTGGTAGAAAATATTTGTAACATATAAAGCAAAGGATCATTATCCAAACTATCTAAAGATATCCAACAATTCCTGAAGAAGGCAAACATCCTAATAGAAAATAGTCAAAAGATACGAATGAGAACACCACTGAAGAAATAGAAGTGACCAGTCAATACATGAGAAGTCTGCAAATTAATAACAATGGGATATCCTTTTGCCTCACGGACTGCCAAGATTGAAAAGACTGCTGACATCAAATGTAGGTGAGAATGTGGGGAAACGGACACATCCATTTACTATTGATGGGAATGCATCGTTCTAACATCTTCTTGAAAATAATTTGGCAAAAAAAGACAATTTAGCAGCATCTATTAGAATTGATCAAATAATTCCATTTTTAAGAATATTACAGTACAGAAATCTTAAAGTGAATCCATTGCAGTATTGTTTATAATTGCCCCAATTTTGAAACCGTCTTCAATAGGATAATGGTTAAATCTATTATGGTGTACTATACTATTTAGAAAAAATGTGATAAACCTGTATGTGGTGACATGAAAAGATATCCAAGACATATTGTTAGATTCAAAAACGCAAGTTATAGAATTTATATATGTGTGTATATGACACACATCATATATACGTATATATATAATATGTGTATACTGATGTATATGACAAATATTTAAATATATGACAAGTGGACAAATATTGCCACAATATTCTGCCCCATATAATAACGTGCATTATGCTTTTAAAATATAATACACTTTACCTTAAAAATGTTACCAAATATTTACGTCCTTTTATTCAATCAGCTAGACACCATGACGAGAATATTTGTTTACATCATTTAATCCAGTGTCATAATCTAATATAAAATCTACAGGGAGATTATATAGCCTGCTTGCTAACTGTTATTGGCCACTATAATCAAATTAATAAGAATACTTGCAAATTTCTGCTGTGTGTGGTACTTACTGTTTCACAGAACAGTAGAAAATACTACTTATATCAGTACTATTTCTATGTATAAACCATGGCATGCTGAAAGTGTCAGACAAAGCAACGGCTAGAAAAACAGATAACACTAACTCCAGAATGGGCCTGATTTGTATACTGTCCTGGAGCCCATCCTGAAAATGATAAACGGTATATTTCTTCATATTGGGAGTCAGGCTTTTGTGGCCAAATCCCTTTAATAACACAATTACTAGGAGCTGGGTATTGTAGAAACATGTGAAGAAGAGAGGAGTGTGACTAGAATACAGTTTTGAATGGACAAGTATTTCTGAGCCATGGAAATGGCTTCTTACCTGTCGTTTTCCAAGAAAGAAGTCCACAATGGTATGTAATGAGAAAGTGTCTGCCACCTTCTGTATATTATAGCTGGAATCATTTGTAAATTTCTTCTTTATACAGCTTCCATGTGATTATTTAATCTCTTCTTTTCTGTGAATGTAGTACATTTTATGTCTTTCTGAAAATAAATACAAGGTGTTTGGAGCTTCCACCATGACCACAGTGTAGACTCTGATGAGATCTGGGGGGTGCCTGAATGTAAACTCTGTAATACACTCTAAGCAGTGACTCCTCTGGGCACAGCAGGGTGGAGGAATTCCTGCTATGGTCACTGCTTGTGGGATTGGACCACCTTAGCTCTAGGAAAGTCTTCTTTCCAGGACACATACCGTGTGTGCCTATTTTAAAGCCACGGGACACAGTGCTCGTCATAAGATGAACATATTAGCAAGGAGCAGTAGCAGTACAACTTATACTATTATTCTCAGAGGATTCAATCAAAGATTTTGAAAAGAACTAAAGTCAGAGAAAAATGTTCTTCCCATATTCTCTGTCTTTATAAAGAGATGCCATTTGAGCCTTTGTGATATAACAAGCAAAGCTACATGTAGTGTTTACTCAAATTCTATAATGGGAAGTATATACTAAGTCATGAAAATTAGAACTTATACATTTAATCAAAGAAATCTGGATGGGATCTCAAGGTAATTTTGAAATCTCTCTTTTCACTATCATTCTACTGCAGTGTCCTTGGGGATACACCTTTCTAGATGGGCCTAATTTATTTTTTAACTTAAGACTAGTATGTCGTTGAGAAGAGATATAGAGCAGATGCAAATCTGGCAAGCCTTTTGGCTGAATACCTCCTATAATAGTTTATAGAGTAGGATCATATGGAGTGTGTCTTTTTAAATTGTGCATCTATTAACTGTAAGTTTCAAAAGAACATAGACTCTGTCTAGTTCATCACTATCTTCAGCACCTAGCACCTAGGTCAGTGCCCAACACATAGTAGTTCCTCAGTACCCAGTGAGTTAATCAATTAGTTAACATGACCACTAGAATGTTAATAGAATTTATCTCTGGATTATGGCTGCTTGTATTTTCTTATTTTTTTATTTCCGTTTTCTGAATTTTCTATAATTACTGAATATAATTAGATGAATTAAATTACTCTTAATTTTTTTTGAAAGAGCACATTTTGCCATTATTAAAAGGTCCTTGCAACTCACTTAAATTTCTGTACTTATTATTGGTTTCATTAGTAATAAATCTGCAATCTTTCATTCACAAAAATCTGCTCATTTAGAACATACAGTTTGGGGTTATTCTATCAGTGTTCATAGGTTTGGACTGATCCAATCACACTTCTTGCCCTATTTCCTGTGACTGAGGGTATATGTTTATAGGCCAATTGGTCAGGGTCAGTCAGGAACATTCTCTTTGGCCATAGAACAGAGTGAAACTGCTGGAGTGAGGCCTCAGGCACCTGACCTTGGCCTCGTTATGCAAGTTCTCTAAGCAGCTGAGCTAACACCCTGCTAGTGCTAATAAGAGTTTGTAATTAGACCTGAGGTGAACAGAACTGGGTGTTTAGCTTCCAGCTCCTATTCCATGGCAATTGTTGAACCTTAAGATATATAGAAAGAAACTTGGTTTATAAATATGTAAAGTGGATAGAATGATACATCTCTGTTGAGGTCATTATAATATTAAATTCCTATTTGTAATTTTTTAAAAATCTTCAAAGATAGGCTCAACAAAACTACAATTATTATTTATTAAAAACTTCTGTTTAAAATGTTACTTAAAAAGATCTTTATTTTCTAGATGGAGGAGGGTAATAATCATAAACAGTAGAGGAATAGTATTATAATTTATGAGTGTATAGAGTGCTAGATTATATTTTTTCCCAATGAAATGCAGAGATAGAGAAATATTATCATGATTTGTATTATAACACTGGAGTCAGAGCTAATACTAAGGAGTGTTTTCTCAACTTGATGCATGGGCTTTAGCTATGCAGTTCCCATCAGCACTAATGGGAGATTCAAGGCTAAAGCGCCCAGGATAAAACTGAGACTATGATGCAAGGTTTGGAGATGTTGTCTATTGGGAAACTTGTTTTCACTGTTATTTTATGTGTGCTGTTTTGTGCCTTTGGGGTTCCTGCTGTTATATTTTTAAAATTCTACTTTCAAATGTGGTAAAAGATAACATTTCATAATAAATAAGAGATGTAGCCAAGTTTTTGTCTTTCCCAATAAAATGATATAATGGATTAGAATTCCAAGTAAAAGATAGGCCCAAACATTTGACTGAGATACTGGATGTGTGTTGCTTATACAATGTCTAGAAAATTCACTTACCCGTCTGTTTGAAAAAGTTGGTGTACGTTTTCCTGATTGTCTATCAAATTACCAGTCTATTTTTTTCCTGAAATATTTTCATACATCAGTGGTACAGCTATATTATGAAAAACAATGAAAGCCCTAGAACTATTTCATATGGCTATAATGAGCACAAATTGGAAATTAATATATCTGGCAGCAGTAGCAAGTAAATATGATGGTGCATATCTTCCCCTCCACCTAGACAGTATATCTGTACCCCTAGACAGTGTATCTGTACCACTAGAAGGAAAATTTAATCTTCTGTGGCTAAAATAAATGAACACTTATGTCTCATTCTTGCTTAAGATCAATAAATGAGTAGATTTTGCATACTTTAATGCTTTTGTTCTATGTTTAATCCTTGTGTATTTAACAGATAGCAGCTGCCCTAATTCAGGGCACATTAAAATGTGCCAACGAATTTACGTTTGAGGATTAAAATTAAACAAATCAGTGTTTCACTCTGACGTGCTCAAACAGGAAGAATCTCCTAAGGTGTATCATTGTTAATAGTAAAGTGGTAAACAGAGGTTTTAATATGGGCCAATTAACTAAACTTTTAATTGGCCAGTTGTGGGAGTAGGCTAAGTCATAGATTAATAGACATTAATTGGAACGCGTAATTTCTTTATATTCAAACCAATGCCTCTTTGAGTGTTAAATCTATATGACAATGAGATAGATCATCAACATTATTTGTAAGTCTCACATTGGGAGAGCCATCATGGGTGATGATAATAATGCTAAATGATCTATGTAGTTGTGAAAAAAAAGCAAAAAAGATCATGCGAATCTAATCACATCTTATAAGCATTACACTTTTTATTCACGTGAACTAGTTAATTAATTTACTAACTTCTCGATTATGCCCAACCCCCAGAACTCCACTGTGAAGCTACTTCTGCCAGGAGAGTAGGAACCCACTTGACCTTGGACAGCAAGAGTGGTGACCTCATAAGTAATTCCTGATGCCCTTGCCTAGGGAGGCACTCTTTCAAGAGGCGAGGCACTACAGAGAACAGGCAAAACTGGGAGTGCAAGGGCCTTCTAGCACGGAGAGTGCACCTTGAGAGTGCTGGCCTTGAGAGTCTGAGCTGGCATTGGACTCTTGAGTTGGTCAACTTGCCTCAGCCAGATGGTTAACACAGTTTTTAGTTATTAGTGGTGCTTTACGCGTCCCTCCTCTGTGACCTAGCTTCAGGTTGTGGTGGCATGGGCTATATACCTGTGCAACAGTTGGTCAACTTGCCTCAGCCAGATGGTTAACACAGTTTTTAGTTATTAGTGGTGCTTTACGTGTCCCTCCTCTGTGACCTAGCTTCAGGTTGTGGTGGCATGGGCTATATACCTGTGCAACGCCTTTACATTTGAACACCAGTTAATGAATGGCTGAGTCTCTTTTGCACTGTTTTGGATGATCAAAAAAGAAACTCATATTGTTATGTATTTATGTGGTGTTGTGGATGTGAACTAGTTGTTGTTATCCCATTCAGTCCTCCTTTAAGGACTGTACATATGAGACCCAAGCAAGATTTGTAGCCACGAGGTGCAAAAGGACCCACTGATTAACAGCCACCCCCATACAATAATACCAGAAAACTAATAATGTAAAACCAAAAGCATCTTAAGAAGCTCAATTTGCTCTAGAAGTATATGGCTAGAGTCAGGCTTTCTTCTCCCTGCTCTGTTGTGCTATTAGCCCAGGGGGGCCAAAAATAAAACATAATAAAGCTCCAACATCCGTGCATTCAGCATTTTACAAATCTCTTCAGAGCAGAAGAGTAAATAATTCCTTAAACAGTTTGGCTCTTACAATAGTCAGTCTTGGACAGCTGTCAACAGGAAACCCCAAGTCATCTAGTATTAAAATCTGCTCTCACAAAAGGGCCTGTCACCTAAACCTTGATATAAGACCTATGAGAATTTATTATTATTATTATTATTATTAGAAAACACTGACAAGTATGTGGAAAAGATGGGGAAAGGTGGAATCTCATCTCTCCTAAATAACTGCATTTAATTGTTTACTTACTCAAAGACTTGTTTAAAATGAAAAGTTTTTCATTTTCTTTTAGTAATGTGAGAAACACCAATTCCAAGACCATTCCCCTATAATGCAATCTTAAGACAACTTAATACTATTACCCATAATAATTGTAAGACATTATATTTTTTTCTTGGAATCTAACTGAGACTTACTCTCAACATTCTGTAATTTCTAAACCTGTCGTAGATTCACATAAAATGATAGGATTTCTGTGACAAAGCATTTGTGATTTTATCTTTATTTTCTGTGATCTTAAGTTGTTTGCTGTTTCCCTTATGCAGGCAACCTCTGCAGCATCATCTAGCTGATTCTTACTCTCTGTGTATCCTGCAGAGGAAGAGGGATCAGTGACACTTGCTCACTCTCCGGGGGAGAGGTGGGTGAGGGAGAGGAACATTGTGTTGGGGAAGGAACCATTCCGCGTCCCCCGTGCCGTCACTGGCTTCCTCACACAGATTCTCCACACTGCTGTATGCGTCTGCTGACCCAGCTGGAAACAGAGGTCCCAACCCTGCTGCTCTGTCAGGTCCACTTCTCACTAAAGGAATAGTATGTCTGGAGCCCTAGCTGGGAAGGTGAAGGGCAGGGGTTGAAGGCAGGATTTTTTCCATCACCACTGAAATTGGAGAGATATGAACCTAAACTCTTAAGAGGGAGGTGATGTGGTCTCCAAGAAGGCAATTAAGTAGACAAGAAGTGTTGGAATTAGGGATCAAAACTGTGAGGCAGAGGGCCGGCCCGGTGGTGCACTGGATAAGTGCACCGCTTGGGAAGCGCGGGGGCGCTCCCGCCCGAGGGTTCAGATCCCACATGCAGACCGGTTCCTGCTCACTGGCTGAGTGAGGCGCAGGAGCAACGCCGAGGGTTGCGATCCCGTTGCCGGTCCCCGGTCCGGTACGGGGGCAACACTGAGGGTTGCGATCCGTTGCCGGACATGGAAAAAGACAAAAAAAAAAAAAACTGTGAGGCAGACAGGTTGAGTGGTCTTAGACAAGTTACATTTAACCTCAGTGCCTTATTTTCCTTATATCAAGCAGAGGCAGTGTTAGAATTAATTAATTTTGCAGGGTGCTTTAAGATCCACTGATGAAAGATGGGAGCAGTGTAGGAGGTTTTGTGTTGCTGTTATTCTTGTTTCTAGAAAGAGGAAAGGCTCTCCAAGTTTTAGCAGTCCTCCAGATCCTTACACCCCATAATAAGAAAGAAGCAAAAGAAACATGTTGGCTTTATCAATCAACTATTCATGCACACTTCATTCAGACCTTGCTTTGAGCACCAATGCTACACATTTCTGTTGTTAACATTCTCTGTGGGCCTGAGTTTCCAATAACTTTATTCTAACTTTACAGTTATTTCTTAATTTTATGCATGGCTGATGTCACTGTTTGGGGGTTTGTCTTTGTTTGGTTGTTTGCTTTTTAAGATCTGCTTCATGCCTGATCATAACACTTCTATACTAATTCCCCTAGACTTCTTGAAAAGTTCCCAAAATTTGACCTTTGAGCAGAGAAAATTTGCTGACTCTGAGGCTGACCATAAATGCAGCCTCACTCTGCCTTTGCCTCTTTAAAGTTTCTTCCCCCCTGCCTTTTTTTTTGACAGAAAAAAAATTTTCAAGTTCTGTATGTTTGCTTCTAAGTACACGACTCAGCTGTGTTCCCATCCTTTGTGTCAACATGAAAATTCCCTTGTTCTATGTTTAGCTTGAATAATTACCAAGCTGTTTGTAATTAGAATGTGAGGATGTGACCTCACAGCAATTTTTTCATTTCCTTTCTCTGTATTTAATACATTTCAGAAACTGAAAATACCAAATCTCTGTCCCTTCCCCCCCCACACTTTTTTTTTTTGATGCTTATCAGTAATGGAAACATTGCAAAACAATCAGCCCAATACCTATGCTTTGTTCATTTATTGCCTTCTCTGAAGATAAATTGACTGTACTCAACTCTCTTCAGCATTTTTCTTCACCTAGATATTATTGCCTTGTGCAGCCACCCCAAGGTGACTGTTATCACTTAATTAAATCCTTGCACGCTGGGAAGAAAAAACAACATTGTTCCTTCATAACCCCAAGGAGCCTATTTTTAAGCCACTAAGCCTTTTCCCTGTTTTATTAACTTATTCCTGGCTACAACAAGACATACTTTTGTTGATGAGCAAAAGGTTCTATTAGCTTTTTATTTTCTGGGTAAACTTATCTGTTCTCTGGGAAGAGGGAAAGAAAAGAATGGACATTAAAAGAGAAGGGGAAAAAATGGGGTCTCTTCAACCTCTCTGATTCTAGTAAAGGTCACTGTAAACACTGAGCTGGAAACTGGAAGCAGGGGGATTCAGGAAAGGGAATGAGAAAATAAAATGTAAACATAAAATGAGAATAAGACTAAAAGTAAAACAACGTGCCTGTCTATTGGGGAAAGCGTGAGAGACAGAGGACAGCCCTTTCACACTAAGGAAACCAGGGATAGAAGTTGCATTTTTTTTTTTTTTTTGAAGAGGATGATCTATTGGTACTTCTTTTTGTTGCTGCCTTAGAGTAGAATCTTTTTATTAACCTCTTGTTTAATGTGTTTGGTTTTTTTCCCAAGTCAGGTTTTCTTCTTTACCTTATGGTATTAGGCATGTATTTTCAATCAGTTCTACGCCCAATTATGTTTCAAGGCATGAGAGACATATTGTTGATGGATGTTTAGAGCGGTGTGTGATGTGTGCACACACTTGTGCTAGCCATAGGGATGCACAACCTGTAACCAGCAGCTCTAAGTGCAGTACTTGATATCAGAAAGCTCACTTGCTGCAAAGGAAGCTATTTGTTCATGCATAGTAAATTATGTACCTTTTAGTTTGTTTCTAGTCCATTAAGTTGTGGGCCAGAAAATGGGTTTGTCACTTCTAAAATTTGGACCCAAGCAAGCATATGTGTTTATTCATGATGTGAAATCATTTTACCACATGCTGTGTTCACCAACAGAGTAAATGCTGCTTAAAGCTGTAATATTGGCAAGAGCAGTTGATGCTGTGACAGGCTGGGGTTGGATAGAGACCTGGTTCTTAAATAGTTGGATAATTAAGATATCTGAACCATCACTGATCACTGCCCACAGGTTACACATTTCTTCACACACAGAACACATGACTGTGAAGCACTGGCTCACTCCCTGAGACAGTGCAGGAGATATTCAGTGGCTCAGTATCCCTGTCTGTAAAATGGGAAAAGCATAAACACCTCCAGGAGAATGTGAGAGTGAGTCCAATTAAAGCCTGTGAAAATTCCCTTAACAAAAATCTGTACAAACACCAGCTTTTTTCTTGATTGGTACATAAGACCCTCCAATGTCTGCTTGGAGCCACTGAGAATCTTCATGCATTGCCTTCTTGGATTCGGGTCAGAGCTGCAGTAGTTTCCAACTTGCCAGCTAAATGAATGCCTGTGGGGATGTGTGTATCTTCCCACTTGCTGGGGTGGATTGCTTTAGCTTCTTTCCTCTGCAGGTTAATTTCTTTTCCTTTATAATAGCATTATAAATATCTTACTGAGGCAGTGAGAGCCCCTCTCAGACAGTTCCCTTTGTAGCAACTTTCCATTTGACTTTCACCCTGAACCGTACTTGTCATGGTGTCATGATGAAGAAAGCATATATATATTCTGCTTCAAATTCCAGTTTTGCTGTTAAGAAACTTTTTGTAGCTTTCTCCTAACAACCTTAGAACACAACATAGAATCACAAATTGAGTTATCATTTAGGGTCTGTCTGTCACACACACACAGACAGTCGTCCTTAAGCCTTCCTTGCCAGCACTGTATGTTTGGCCTTCAAGACTGTCAAATCAAGAGGCAACAGAACTTTCCTCCATCACCCACTTTTGTTCATAACAGTCCTCGTTGGCACTGGCTCAGGTCCCTTCCTGCCCGAACTCTCCACATGGCACTTGTGCTTCACGAAACGGAAGGACGTTGCCAGCCTTTGCAGAGGAGCCGTGCGTGTGCTCATATCCCCCCTCAGCCTCCTCCAGCCTCAACAGTCCAGTTCATTTAACCATTACTTAAAAGTCTTGTGTTCAATCATCTAATCATTTTTTTCAGCTCCGGTTCGAACTTTTTCTAAATTCTTCTTTCAGTAATGCAGCAACCCCCAGAACTAAATTTATTTAAGATCTAAACAGTGCTAAATGAAAATTAACTTAGGATTCTCAAATGTAATGTTCATGGCTCCCATTTATAGGCATTTAAATTAAAAATATTGAGTTGATCAATTGCCTTATTTAAACAAAGAACTGGACAGTATGCACATACATGCACTCACACGTGTGTTCACACAGCCTTGAAGTCTCTCACATACCTCAGGGTACAGGTGTTATTTGAAGGTAAACAGAACAGGACTCAAGCAAAATTGTCAAGTGGATGAAAGGCTTCAGTGTCAGGCGTTTTCTCTTCTCTTTCCTCACCATCCCCAGACATGTCCTCCTGTCCCCACACGATGAACATGCAGGCCAGGCAAAATTGTCAAGTGGATGAAAGGCTTCAGTGTCAGGCGTTTTCTATTCTCTTTCCTCACCATCCCCAGACATGTCCTCCTGTCCCCACACGATGAACATGCAGGCCAGTGCTGTGGACACGGAGGACGTAGTTACTGAGGTAAAGCATGCTGACAAAAAGAGAACCTTGATAAGTGTCGATTCCTTCCTTCCCTCATCTCTTCATGTGTTCTCTTTACCCCAGTTCCCATGTGGAACACAAACTGAGTTTGAGGAAGCTGGAGACAGTCTCCTCTCCAGCCCTTACCCACTTTCATCTGTTTCCAATTGTACTTGAAGAGGGGGCAGTGGACACAATACAGACTTAGTATGAAACCACCATAATGCAGTCAGTCTTCTGTATCCTCAGGTTGCTCATCCGAGGGTTCAACCAACCACAGATTGAAAATATTCAGGGAAAAAAATAACAGTACAACAATAGAAAATAATACAAATTAAAAAATATATAACAACTACTTACATAGCATTTAGATTGTATTGGGTATTATACATAATCTAGAGATGATTTAAAGTATATGGGAGTATGTGTGTAGTTGTATGCAAATACTATACCATTTTATGTAAGGCATTTGGGCATCTGTGGATTTTAGTATCCGTGGATGTCTTGGAACCAATCCCCTCTGGATACCAAGGGACAATTGTATTAGTATAGTTAGTAGAAAATTACTTGGGCTGGCCCGGAGGCGCACTCGGTAGAGTGTGGTGCTTGGGAGTGCAGCGGCGCTCCCACCGAGTGTTCGGATCCCATATAGAGACCGGTCCGCTCACTGGTTGAGCGCGGTGCGGACGTGACACCGAGGGTTGCGATCCCGTTGCCGGTTGCGGTACGGGCACGACACCGAGGGTTGTGATCCCATTACCGGTCACGAAAAAAGACAAAAAGGAAAAAAAAAAAAAAAGAAACTTACTAATAAAAATGTTACCATTGTTATCTTCACAACTTCAATACCTAGAACTTTCTCATTCTTTCTTCAAATTCTTTATAGATTTTTATATGAGTCTATTACACTTTAGGCTGAATGAGTGTTCAAATGTAAATGATGTTCTGAGACCATCATATGTCTATTTCCAATATCTTTTGGGAAAAGAATTGCTTTCCTGTATGTTTGCCATGCTATTGCATGTATATTATTAGGGTTAAAAGGGGAAGAGTTGCTTATGGACCTACCTTTGTAAAACATTACATCTGTGGAATGGGACCTACCCAGTAGATTATGATCTACCAAGGTATGGCTTAAACATCACTTAGCAGACTGTCAAGTCCTACCACCTCATCTAGTTGACTGAGGTTCCAATCAGAGAGTACAACCACCATCTCCTTGCCCCACCTCTGCACTGGACATCAGCCTGAGCACTACCTTTCTGTTTTCTGCCCATGGGAACTCAGATCTAAGGGGGAGTAAATGGTAGCTCTTTGATACCAAAAAGTCAAGAATCTCTATAATAAAAGAAGGTGGTCCATGTCCACAGAGTTGATTGCACTATTCACTATATAGCAGCCTGAGTTTGAGTTCCTGTTCTGCCATTTACTAACTGTATTATCTCGGTTTCCTCATTTCAAACAGGGATGGCAAAGTATACATTTCAGAGGTAGAAAGTGAGGATTCAACTGGGTTAGTCCATGTAAAGTCCTTCCCCCAGGGTCCAACACAGAGACCACCTCAATAAATGCTACCTGTCACTATTAATATTATTATTAAAATATTTTCGTGATTTGGAGCATATTTAAATACACGCGTGCACGCGCACACACACACACACACACATGTGTGTGTGTGCACTATGGACTGAATTGTGTCCTCCCCACTCCCAATTCATATGTTGAAGCCCAAATTCCCTGTGTGACTGTATTTGGAGATACAGATTTTAGGAGGTAGTTAAGGTTAAATGAGATCATAAGAGTAGGGCCTTGATCCAATAGGATCGGTGGCCTTATAAGAAGAAGAAGAGAGACGGAGCTTTCTCTCTCCTGCACATGCATTGAGGAAAGGCCATGTAAGGACACAGCAAAAAGGTGGCTATCGAGGATATTTCTCTCCTGTTTTTTTTTCTTTTCATCTTCTTGTCACATCCTGTATTTCCTTAATGTGTTTCTGATAACTGTAACTCCTCAAGGTAAATGAATAGGTTTTTTTCTCCCATAAAATAGTCTGTCCCCAAACTTGTGTTTATTAAAGTGTTAAAGGGAAATGTTTAGGACTAGGATGAAACCTATTTCACCATTCATATTGAGTCCTTTTCTTGCTCGTGCATTTAGTGTCACATGTAACTAATTTAACTGCCTTTGGAGTATCCTACTTCTTTCAAGTGTGTTTTTCAGCTGTAAACAGGTAAAACCTGCTCTTATTAGCGCACACTCTTCCTAAATCAGTGTCCCAAGTCAAATAATAGTCATTGTGGG